>NC_041397.2:201748130-202048130 GCF_900747795.2 Erpetoichthys calabaricus
CATGAACAGATGCAAGAGTTTGGCGAACTTTTTGGTCATAACCCGATTTGTACGTGTTCCGAGACATTTGTGACCCGAGGTTCCACTGTATGTATAACTCGTCAGCATAACTATGGGAGCTGATTCCATGCTCTGCAATAATTTTACCCAATGGCAGCATAAACAGGGAGAACAGAAGTGGACCTCGCACAGAACCCTGTGGTACACCGTAATGAATATCATATATTTTTGATATATGGTCCCCTAAGCTGCCTTCCATTTAAATATGTCCTAAACCAATTTAAAACAACCTCAGATAAACCAGTCCATTCTTTAAGATGATTTAAAAGTATATTATGATCATTTATATCAAATTTAGCACTTAAATCAACAAATACAAGAATAGAAACATTATTCATATCCATAGAGACTCTTCGATCATTCACAACTTTCAGTAAAGCTGTTTCAGTGCTGTGCCCTTGTTTATAACCAGACTGGAACTTCTCATAAACATTGTTTTCAGAGAGAATGTCATTGATCTATTTAAAACCCACATTTTTCTAAAATTTTGCTCATGAAAGGCAAGTTGGAAATGGGTCTATAATTACTGAGGTTAGAATTGTGTAAGTTATGTTTCTTAGGTTGAGGCTTAACAACTGCTGTTTAAAGTGTTTCTGAAAAAAGTGCCTGTTTCTAATGAGTAGTTTATGATACCCAGTACTGTTAAAATTATACAGTCAATAACCGACAACACATGCAGGGTCCAGCATTGTGCCTACTCTCTGGGTTATATTTGATTGAATATCGGTAATTTTAGTATTAAAGAATTGAGTTAATTTTTCACATATGGAGAGAGGTGCAATGATAGACCAATTAGATTAAGGGGGAAAGTTTAAAAGCTGATTAATTGTATGGAAGAGTATTCTAGAGTTGTTATTATTCAATAATATAGAATATTGCTTTCCCACTGAGTATGATAGGGTGAATATAAAAATAAGTCTTTATACAGTTTGAGTCATGTGGTTTAGGATATTACAACTGATTTTTTTCATAACACACTTTTATTCCATCTGGCATTACTGTAAATATTGCTGTTAAAGTGATTTTAAATCCAAAGTTATATATGCTTTACTTTTATTCACCTGTCTACTGCATATAAAATTTATTCATGAGGCATAAGTAAAATGAAAATCAATTTGTTTAAATTTTTCATGCATCTGTATGGTTTTCTAAGCTGTTCCATGACTATTAGAAGAGCAGACTGAATTAGTGCATCCTAATCAATGTTTTATTGGTTTCATCTAATAAGAAATGTCACCATACTAAATGTTTGTGTTCCCCTGTAAATACTGTACTGAACTGTACAATATTTTGCTTGGCTATATTTCTGAGGAATTTATTGGCTACTAATATGTAACTATGTGCTTAAACCTATTTCATTACTTTGACGCTATTCAGGTATAATATTTCGAAGCCACTTTTAAGCTCTAATCTATGTTCTATTGGTGTGTTTTCGTAGCCTTCAGCCTTTTTAGCACACATTTCCAAATAATTCTCAGTTTGTGGTGTATACCATGCTAATTTGTTTTGTAATAGACTCATGCAAATATAAATTTGTCTTAGGAATTTTAGCTGTAGGTCTTTTCGATTGCTTGTTGTTAAATTACCCAGCAATGACAAATATTTGCTCATTAAACATGCATGACTGGAAGAAATTTGTATTGTTTAGGGATTTCCTTTTTTTTCACAACTGTATCAATAAAATTGTTGAAAATATGTTTCAAGGCAGAGCCATATATTTGTCTCAGATGTTTACTATTGTATAACCTGTTCACTGTTGTCCAGTAACATTTTTCAAATCAAGATTAGTATTAAATAAATTAAAGTGACTTCATCTTAATTGCTAATTCTATAAACTTTCTGTAGTTTGCTCTCACTTGGTTGTTATAGCATTTTACATCATAAAACAATATTTTCTTCTTAACATAATGTAATACATTATGTATTAATATTTTTCTTTCAGTCCCAGCCATGGTTACATCCTATCCTAACACCACTTTAGCCACTCAAGGCCAGAAAAAAGAAGTCATTTGTACAGCACATGGGGAGAAACCCATCATTGTCCGCTGGGAGAAGGAGGATCGCATCATTAATCCTGAGATGTCTCGCTACGTTGTTACAACCAAAGAAGTTGGCAGTGAAGTGGTTTCAACTCTTCAGGTATGTGAATACTGGCAAAGCTCAGTATTCACTGTTACCAGTAATCCTTTAGTAAACTTGTTTGTTCCATGATTTAGATTTTACCTACCGTCAGAGAAGATTCTGGATTTTTTTCCTGCCATGCCATCAATTCCTATGGAGAAGACAGAGGAATAATTCAGTTGACTGTGCAAGGTGTGTTTATACAGTATATACCGCAGTTTCCAGATTACCTTTGAAGTGAGATAGCACAAAAATATTCGCTCATACTTTAAACATTTTTCTTGGATAACATTGCATTTCAATGAGGATTCAGATATTAACTTTGATTTTTTTCAAGGTTGCTGCAAATGAAATACTTTACTAGTGCATAATAGACATGTAGATGTATAACTGTGTGGTCGCACAAATTCAGTTCTTATTTGTTCCCGTAGGATTGCCTTTCAGATTATTTACAACCAAGAGTGAAGTAGTTAAGCAGATTTCGTGTTCAACAAGTTGTATAAGCCATACATTAAAATGAATATAGAAGTGGTATGATAGTGGAAGTGCTAATAATTTGCATATCAAACTTGCAACAGGGAGATAGAAAGGTTGAAGGAAAAAGCTCTTAATCTGGTGCCCTATTGATGAAATGCTTTGGCTGAGTTCAAAATCAAATGACAGCCTAGTGTTTATGAAATTCTATCATACAGCATGCTTAACTTTCACAACCATCCAATACAATTAAGATAATGATTCCAATATGGGGTACTTAATTTTAATGACATTTATATGATAAAGCACAATATCTCCAGAGTAATTTATCAGTTCATTATCTACCCTCAGAACCACCTGACCCACCTGAGGTTGAGATCCGCGAAGTTCGGGAGCGCTCCATTACTTTGCGCTGGACTATGGGTTTTGATGGGAATAGTCCTATAACTGGCTATGATATTGAATACAAGAATAAAACAGGTATGTTCTCTGAATTTGTGTGTTCTTGTTCGAAATGTACTGCTTAAGGACTTTTACAAGCTGTAGTCCCCACAATATCAAGTGAAATTTTCAAACAATAAAACAAGAGGAACCTTGTCTTTCCTAGTATCACAAATGGAAATATTATCATTGATATAATTTTTTGCCAATTTTCTTCCATTTTTCCATAGCATTGTGAGTCATTTCAAACTAAAGGCAAAATTCATATAATATATTGCTTTATGCTGCTTAAATTTATGCCTAGTTCATTTTAAGCACTTTCCAATTTTTTAATTCTAAATATTCTTAGAATAAGTAAACATATTTCATTATCAACTGGCTTTTTGATAATTTACATAATAACAACACATACCAATCTCAAAGAGGAAAAATTTAACACCATTCTTCTCAGGTTCTAACTTTCCATTCATCAAACTATATCTGGGCAGCTAACAGTCAATGGGGAAATAGTAAGAAAATCCCAACAGAGATGCTAGATCAATGAAGCAGTAGCACTTTATTAGGTAATACTAAATTATCCTTCTTAAGTGATGTAGGATAAATCCAGGATAAGTTTATATAAAAGTACAAGGTAATTAATTTCAAACGATGGTACCTTTTAAAACCTATGACAAAAAGAAAAAAAAATTGTATGCTTAAATTCATAACATACAGTACAATAATGTATACATGTTCATGTTAATGCAATAGATATAGTGTAATTAGGCAAAATCTTTTATTTATATATATATATATATATATATATATATATATATATATATATATATATATATATATATATATATATATAATATACTAGGGGGCTTCGCCCCCTGCTCGCTTTGCTTTCCAACCCCCGTATTTGGTTTTCCGGATACACACTTTTAAGATTGTTTTTTCTTTGAATTGTTGCTATTTCATTAGTTTCACTTTTATTTCAGAACTTCTGTAAAAACAATATTTGTAATCTTGTGAGTCCCAATATGCTGAATCTTTTTAATGAGGTCAGGATAGGTTTCTCTGTTTGGAATTTCAGCATAGACAAAACGATCTACATCATCAGCATTTAATATATTTTTTTTTTTTTACAAAGTAACAAAGTAAGTAGGGTTCTGCATTGGACTCCTGTCTGTAAAGTCGTGCTATTTTCCTCTCTCAGTTCCAAAAGTACATGGGTTTACCAAGGTGATACCCCAGCTTTTGTCTAGGTTTTGTACAATGGCTAGACAGAACGTTTTTGACTCCTGGGGTAAATTTTGATTTTTAAATAAGCAGACAGATAAATAAATATACATTAACAAAGTAACCAATAAATGCATGTGCGGTAAACTCCATTTTTGAAATTCTCAAGATTCTTTATTTGTCACATGCATAGTTATACAGGACAACACGCAGTGAAATGCATCCTGATCCGCTTATCAAAAACTGTGCAAAGTTAGAAGAATATCAGTTAGATTAACAAAAAGTCATAAATCGAAAGATAACAGTATAGTAGAAATTAATAAATAAGTAAAATAATGTGAATAAAGTAGAATTAAGTGTTAAGGTTCAATAGTGTAGTAATTATTGTGCAAAACCAAAGTTAGACTGGTGCATAGTTAAATGAGGCAGTTTGTTTGTTTTATATTTTCTAATTTTCCTACTTTCATATCCTTTAACTTTCTCCACATGTGTATAGCACCAAGGTTTTTTTTTTTTTTTTAGCCTTTCTAATTTCCCTGGTTTCATACTCTCTAACCTGCTCTGCATGTGTTTAGCGCTAACGTTTGTAAACATCTCTATGAAGTTCTACTTTGTCTTTTACTCACTGTCATTTAATTCTGAGCCGGATTGGACCTGCTTTTTTTTTCAATTCCACTTGTTCCGGGCTGATAATTACTTTCCTTATTTTCTGAATTTGCACGTCGATTATTCTATTTTGCTCTTTTTTTCTGTCCAACACATTTGAGTCTCTTTTCTCCGTGCTTTTCTTTATTCTTCGTTTAATCGTCGACGTTTCATTTCTACCCTATTCATTTAATTTCTACCTTATTCATTTGTGCCGTATTGACCTTATACACTTTATATGCACTGAGAGCCCTGGAGCAGTGTGTGCTGCATGACTGCCTTTACACTACTGATTTGTTTTTTTTTTTTTTGATATTGCTTGTAAGTAGGGTGTGTCTTGCTAGACTCTCGTTCTATGTTCCCATGAGACGCACTGTGGCAGGTCTCTTTCATCTTGTGGGTCTTTAAATTATCTTCCGAGAAAGATCACGTATCGTAGACTATCAGGACAGGGGACAGGATTTCTTTTTATAATAGATAGATATATATAATATAATATAAAATTCAGTGTCTGTCTGTCTGTATGTCTGTCCACTTTTCACGAGAGAACTACTTAACGGATTTAGATCTGGTTTTTTTTCTAGAATTTGCTTGAACATTCCAGTTGATTTTGCGACCTCTCTCATTGTGCTAAGTATCATAGTCCGCTTGCGGTCCCGATTTATTTGTGCAAATCCGAGAGAGATGCAGTGGGCCGAGAGGAGGGGGGCAGGGCCCTCCTCACTCACACGCCAACCTTGGGGTGTATCTTACATCCGCTTAGCTAGCAAATGAGACAAATACTTAACGGATTTAGATTGGGTTTTTTTCAATAATTTGCTTGAACATTCCGGTTGATTTTGCGGCTAATCTCATCGCGCTAAGAATCATAGTTCACTTGCGGGTACAATACAGTATATTTGCGCTTATCTGTGACAGAGGCTGCGGGGAGGGGGATGCGTGATGCCAGGAGTGGGGAGTCAGTCTACCTCTGTGTTTTGGAGTATACCTTGCCTCCGCTTAGCTAGCGATACCTTTTCGTTTATTTTTTTAAGTTTGTCCTGTTTCACTACTACGCGGGTGGAGCCACGGGGGTCGGCTAGTATTCTATACACAGGGTTTAATATTATAATAACCAAAACTTTTTGAGAGCTTGTCTCTACTTTCACATAATCTCACAGATTTAAAAAAATGTTTTTTTCCTGTATTTTTTTTATTGTCTTACTTATTATTATTTGTTCTTGTAGACTCTTGGGATTCAGTTCAAGGAACCAAAGGTGTTTCTCCACATCTAAACCAAGCCACAATGATTGATCTTCACCCCTCTTCAACCTACAACATTCGTATATATGCCAATAACCAAATTGGGAAGAGCAAAGCCAGCAATGAACTCACCATTACTACAGATGAAGCAGGTACCCTAGTAATTAAATTGCAACTATGTACAAAATGGTTAATTATGTTTTTGTTATGTCATCAGAGGAAAATATAAAGGTTAATGTTTACAGATCTGCTTAATACAATTAAGAGTTGCGAGGGGCCGGAGCCTATCCTGGCAGCACTGGCTGCAAGGCAGGAACTGGCCCTGGACAGGGCACCAAGCCCATCACAGTACCTAACCTATTGTTCACATACTGTCATTCACACAGTGACAATTTGGAAAAGCCAGTAAATTTAATCTGTGCATAGGTATGTGGGAGGAAGCCCACTGGGAGAATGTTATAATCTCAATACAGATAACAGTTATGGATGTTGAGTTGGCACTTGATAGGCAACAGTGCTAACAACTTCACCACCATACTACACATACAATAATAAATATCAAATAAACATGTAGAATTTGCATCAGTAAGAGTTATTATTTTAAGTAGAATCTTAGTTAAAGATAGCATTTATAAATGGGTGCTGTATTATGAATATTTTTGCATTTTTTCTTTACACACTGATTTTATGTTACTTGTTATAGAGAAAGCAGAATAAAACGGCAGCAAATGAGCAGTATAAGATGATAATCTAATAGTGTTTTGTTGGCCATTACGATGATGAAGCTCAATCCAGTAGCATTCCAAAAAAGGCTTTTATGTTAAATGATGATTTATAATGAAGCCATGTGTTCTCGATGAAAGAACGAATTAAGCAGAGAGCATAACAAGAGTATGTGTCAGATGTAGATGGGCTTGAACACACCTCTCACAGACAGGGTTTAATCTAGATTTAGTCGTCCATTTCAACATGTGACATTGCAAATTACATACAGTATAAGATTCATCAAAGAAGTACTAATAGAGGCAAAGTCTCAAGTGAACAGTTACTAATATCCTGTGGGCATGAGAAATTATCTATTTTGTATTCACAGGATCTAGCCAATCCCAAATTGCTACAGATTTAATTTCTTACTGTTTTATTAATGAGCTCCTAATTAGATCCCAAAATGTCTGGCCTCAATTTTCACCAGTTTGCAGTTTTAAGCATTAGCTGTACATTCTGCCTCTTTAGAATTTTACTGTGTAATGCTACGTCATCTAAATAGGCATCTACATATTTAGGATGTAATTTCAGCACCCAGTAACTTGAGAAATGTCACAGGAGTTCTGTGAACTTCAGATGTTACTCAGCTATTAGCGGCATTTTCCAGTGTTCCTGAGTAAGATCAAAGGAAATTACTATTTATACAGTAAAACACGTATCTCTCAGTATTTACATCAGGATGACCACAGCTGATAGCATCAGCAGAATGATTTTGGGATGAAAATTAAGGTTTGTTTTTAGCATAGACCTCTGCTTGTAATTTTATTTTTGGAATATTTAATTGTCCATTATTATGTCCAAAACCGGACAAAGAAAATCACAATTAACAACTATACCTGTAAAGCTGCATTTTTAAAATAAAAAAAAAAAAAACTGTAATTTTCAGCATTAAGTAAACATTTTGTTAATCTTGAAACTGGGGCGCTCATATGAGTTATAAAAAAACAAATTCTTTGCTAAAGTAATGCCGGAGAGTGCTTGCATTAATTTCCTTGCAGCAATTTTCTAAAAAAGTCAGTTTTATAGTTTGAAACTTCAAAACTGAAAGTAATATATGTCTTTAAAAGCCAATATTTATTCTGTCTATGAGAACTGCAGTTGTGGTCAAAGGAATTTTAAAATGTGTTCCAAAAACTGGGAACAGTGAATGATACATCTTGAAAGAATACGCTTTGGTCAACAAAGTATCATTTAAAAGCATTTTGTTGTCTTTTAATATTTTCTGTGACCCCAAACTAATGTCTATGTCTAACATCAGTATTGTTCATTTGAACAATTATCTCAATTAGTATTACTTTTTCCTTGCATCACTATTTACTTATTCACCGGTATATTACTTTTAGAACCTAAGAAATGGCAAAATGTCTCATTTGTAAAAATTTCAGATATATTGCCTTGGTATTTGTCAGTGCAAATCATACCAAATGTCCCTTTTTGATTTGGAAGCTATTTCTATTGCTATTGCTATCTCCCCATTTGACACTACTAAATCTGGTTTTGCTTCAGCATTAATAACAGGTTCCCCTCCACCCCTCTAGATAAGCCTGATTACTGGCATATGCACTATTTTCATCCTTGTTGCTTTGCTCTTGAATTTTATGTATGATAATAAAAGCTATACATACCGTATATACTCACATATAAGTCGGGTCTTGAAACCCGAAAAATCGATCATAAAATCAGACCCCAACTTGTACTTGTTCAAAAATGCGACACTTAATTTTTATTTTTTTTTTTAACATCTTCTTTCGCTATTTCAACAATGTTTAATTTAAAACCAGCTTCATATTTTCTTCTGATCAAACGCTCCATTGTAGATAAGGGATGCTCTTACGATAAAGGTGTATGAGGGTGTGAGATACAAGAAACGCAAATCGGTGCAAACATTGCTTCGGAATAGTTTGGGTATTACCGTGTGGTCACATAGGCTCAATAGAGAGATTGAGAGAGAGGTTAGGAGCACATGCTGATACAGCACATTGCCGCTCCCACATAGAAAAAAAAGGCAGTGTGCTCCATGGTTACTGTTTCAGGTGGGCGTTAGCATAGCTCTTGTACCATTAGCGTGAGTTTTCCACATTCTCCTTATACAATCGACATTATAAAATACCAGACATTATACTGTAAAATCAAGTCCCAACTTATCTGCAGGAGAACTTATCCGCGAGTATATACGGTAATAATGAGTAATCTTGTCCAGTCATGTTCAGTTATCAGATTGACACATGGTACTTTATTTCTTCCAAAGGTGAAATTTAGCTTTTTACAGAAGTGCAATAAATAAATATTGTGGCAAACAACAACCCAAAAACACACAAAAATTGCTAAAAAGAAAGAACACTTTTGATTCATCTAAAGGTAAAAAGAGGACGTGAGCGTCAGTAGGCTTTGCGTCTTAGCAACCAAGGTACCGGAACTATTCTATAACATTTCAGTAATTATTTACCGATCTGATGCTGATCTTACTGATCATAAAATAATTCATTACAATAGCAATTGATGGTAAAAATTCATAAGAATAGAATTACGGTATTTGAGGGTTCCTCTAGAGCGCCTCTTTCTCTTGCACGATTTGGCTCAAAAAATAATCAGCATGTCAACATCTCATAACAGGCTTAAGTTTAGAGTTTTAGCCATTTCAGCTCTAAACCGTACTCAAGAAATTGTGACACACAGACACACACACCCATCACTGAGATATCGATGTTTTCGGTATTAAGGTACCCTAAAACATTGCGATCCATTGAAAACCAGAGATTGAAATGTTTGATGAATCTTAAGCTTTTGCTCATAGGTTATGGTGGGGGAGGGAGCAAAAAGAGCTGTCACAGCAAGGCATTATATAAGGCATGTCTCTATAGGTATGACAGAGCCCCAGTAGCATTTCTTGACACACTTCTGATGAATAATTTATTGTAGTCAATGATGGTGCGTTAGAGAGAAGATGTGCAACATTGTTCATAATGGCGCTCAATTTTGTCTTCAATGTATGCACTACTACTGCCTCCAACAGTTTGAAAGTGTGTCCCAATACTGAGTCCTCATTCTCAATCAGCTTGTGAATTCAATGGGTCTCTGTTGAATTTGTTACTGGTGTAGAAAGTCACACTGGCCATCACAAAGCTGAAGAATATGTGAGTATGTTACTACTCACACTAAAAGAGAACCACTCTGTCCTTTCTTTTATAGTTCTTATATGCTATGAGACCAGTGCAGCCTATCATTGATGTGGACCCCCAAGTACTTGTAGCAGTGCAGCATCTTCACATCCACTCCTTGAATAGTTACTAGGCTTTTTGGTGCAGTGAAGGTCAATTACCAATTATGGCAGCCTATGTATTGCATTTGTGTACATTTACTTAATGTCACTGTGGACTCATGCAGGGAAATTTAATTTGAGCTTTGGAAAGGTAATTCTTATATTAAAAGTACTTGCTTTCCTACAGACAAGTCAAGTCAAGTTGGGGAGCATGCACTGGTACAGTACGTTGCCACACCCACTACACAACGAAACAATTCGGGATCCGGGTTTGCAACCCCCTCTATCTGCCTCAGCCAGGTGTTACGTGGGTGACCCCTTGGTCTGGTCCAGCCACTCGGGTCCCTAACAATGATAATCTTACGAGCTGGATCACCCTCAGGGAAATGCGCCACATGGCCGTAGTGCCGTAGCTGACGCTCCCTCACAATGCACGTAATGTGCCTTATTCGGGACTCCATGAGCAACCGCTTATTCGACACAAAGTCAAACCAATGGTACCAAGGATTTTCCGGAGAGACACAGTACCAAAGGAGTCCAGTCTAGGTCTCCGGTCACTGGTTAGCATCCATGTCTCGCAACCATATAGCAAGACAGGAAGCACCAGGACTCTAAAGACTTGAACCTTCGTCCTTTTGCATAGATATTGGGAGCGCCACACACCCCTTTCCAGCGACCTCATGACCCCCCATGCTCCCCCAATCCGTCTACTGACTTCATAGGAAGAGTCACCAGAGACATGAATGTCACTGCCAAGGTAAGTAAACCTCTCAACAATGTCAACACTCTCTCCGCAGACAGACACACTGCTGATGGCTGTGGCCAAGAGGTCATTAAAGGCCTGGATCTTGGTTTTTATCTAGGACACTCGCAAGCCCAGACACTCAGACTCCTCACTCAGTCTCTCAAGTGCCCTGATCAGAGCCTCCATTGACTCCGCGAAGATCACAGCATCATCAGCAAAGTCAAGATCCATGAACCTTTCTTCACCAACAGATGTCCCAAAGCCACTGGACCCCACGACCTTGCCCAACACCCAGTCCATACAAGCATTGAACAGAATAGGAGCAAGAACACACCCCTGACGAACCCCAGAATAAACTGGGAAAAATGGAGAGGTCCTGCCTCCACTCTGCAAAGCACTCACAGTACCAGTGTACAGGCCGGCCATGATATCCAGCAACCTCAAGGGGATCCTGCGAATCCTCAGGATGTCCCACAGGGCAGCTCAATCAACTGAGTTGAATGATTTGCGAAAATCGACAAAGGCTTCAGAGAAACTCTGCCGATATTCGCATTTGCGCTCCATGAGAACCCTCAGTGCCAGGATGCGGTCGATGGTAGACTTCTTAGGAGTAAAATCAGACTGCTCCGGTCGCTGGTAGGTGAGCAAGTGATCATGGATCCTATTTAGGACGACCCTAGCAAGGACCTTACCCAGCACAGAAAGCAGTGTTATCCCCCTGTAGTTGCTGCAATCCAGGCGATCACCCTTCTCTTTCCAGATAGGGACGACAAGTCCAGTTTTCCAGTCAGTTGGGATGATGCCAGTCTCCCAAATGGAAGCAAAGATTGCTTGCAATGCTAGGAGGACAGCCTTACCACCAGCCTGGAGAAGTTCACCCCGGATACCACAGATCCCTGCAGCCTCTCCCCCCCTCAGCTGGTTCACCACCTGTGTAATCTCAGTGAGATTGGGTCGTACACAGCTAATTGGAGGATCAGCCTCAACAACCGTGGACCCAGAGATATCCAACATCCTAGCCGGAGGATCAGCTTTGAACAACTGCTCAAAGTAGCCAGCCCAGCGGTTCACAATTGCAGTGACATCCATAAGGACCGTTCCATCAGCTACCCTGACTGCGACTCTCCGAGGAACAGATTCAGATGTGCGTAATGCTTCGATTCCTCTGTAAGCAGGATGTGGGTCGCTAGACCACAGATGGTGTGTCACTTGCTCACAGGTTCCTCTAACAAAGAGTTCCTCTTTATCTGCCCTCGGAGCCCTCGCAGCCGTCCCTCTCAGTTCCCGGTACAGACCAGAGTTGCCATTGAGCCATGCGCTGTGACTCATCTCGATGATATCCAGGGTGCCCTGCGAGATGAAACACCTTCTTCTGGGAACACCGGTAACACCAACACAACCCTCAGCAACCTTCAGGGTCTTGTCACGGAAGGTCTCCCACATCACATTAGAATCGGCAGTCGTACCCAAATCTGCAAGTTCTTCACACAAACTGCGTGCAAACTCATTAGAAACAGCCTGGTCTTGGATTCTGGCCAAGTCGGGGCTCATTTTCCTAACAGGTGGTAACCTACTGGACCTAAGCTGGATCCTAAGAGTAGCAACAACAAATCTGTAGTCAGAATTCACAAACTGGGCACTTCTGTAGACCATGCAGTTTTGCAAGAACCTCCAGCGTCTGCCAATGAGGATGTGATCAATCTCCTTCACTGCACCACCAGTATTGGAGTACCAAGTCCAATGATGCAGTTCAGGGCACTGGAACCAGGATCCAGCGATTCGCAGCCCCTAACCTTTTGCAAAGTCAAGGAATATGGAGTCACTTTCACCATGGTCACCAGACCCATGGGGACCAAGACAATCCTCATAGCCAGCCCTGTCAGTGCCAGTGGCTGCATAGAATTCACCCATGACCAGAGGAGTGTCACCTCGTGGGCACCCATCAACCACCGAGCAAAGCTGCAAATAAAATGTCTCCCTCACTGAGACATCACTCACCGCGGTCAGAGCATACACTGAGACAACAGACAAGGCACCCAGAGAGTGCCATAATCTGAGTCTCATAATACGCTCGTTGAAAGGAGTGACATCAGACATCGGAAGAAGCCAATCCGCTACAGCAACAGCTACTTCCTGAGTATGACAGCCATCAGACCGACCAGACGAATAAAAAGTGTATCCACCTACAGAGATCTGACCAGTCCCTGGTCTGCGCACCTCAGAGAGTGCTGCCACTGAAATGCGGAGTTTTCACAGCTCATCCGACAGCAGAGGAAAATGATCATCTTGCCGGAGAGACAAGACGTTCCATGCGCCCACCCGTATGGGCCACCTCAAATTGGGACCTGAGTGCTGCCGTGTAGCGGGCAACGCCTCATCACCACACCAGTTCCGATCCCCAACAGACCTGACCGCATTGGCTCTCCAACGGTTTTGACTCTTCCGGGGATGGGGCTCCCGAGGGCTTTCCCCCATCTTCTACATGATGCAAGCAGCCTTCCTATGGGTGGCTGCAGCAGAGCTACTCCCACTGAGAGCAAAAAGGAGTCCTTTCTGTAGTCTCGGAGCCTTGTGAAGTGTTTTTTTTATAGTGGATGGATCGCCAACCCTGCCACCAACCCCCATGATTTCCCTACAAGTTGGAGGACTGCTTGCAGGGCCGGATGCAGTTTATCATCATACCCAGGACTAACATTCCTACAGACAAACGAGGCTTATGTTTGCACCCTGTTCATAATCAGTTGTCATACCATCTGTAGCCAAGACAACTCCTACAGACACTTCTAAGAAATAACTTTGTTTATGTCTAACTTCTTCTATTTACTTCAATATATCCCTTAGTAGACATGGTTATGATGTGTTCTTATTACTTCCACACAAGGGATATAATTAGCTTTTCTTAAACCTACCCCCAAAGACATATAGGGTGGTCCAGGTCTAATTATGCAATTTTCATTGCGCTATAACTTAAGTTTATTACATAGAGAATTCACAGCGCCTGCCCTACACATAGAGATTTCACTTAAAATTCTTTTTGTTGCCAATAGGTGGCAGCACCTGCCCTGCATTCCAAAATGGTGGGGAGATGATTGTCAGTCAGCAGTTGCATAATTAGATCTAGACCACCCTGTATAGCAATATACATTTTAAATTGGCTGTATGTCTTTCTGATTTTTATTCTATCTAATGTTCTTTTCTTGAATTTGGGTATGTGGTCCTATGTTGTATTTTTGGTTATTTGTGGTTAAATGCTGTTCCTCTTCCCTCATAGTTAATTATGTAATAGTGCTTTTGCTTTGTAATACTGCCCCTTTGCATCTCTAGTCAGGGGCTGAGTATTTATTTTACTTGTTCTGGTGCTGTAAATCTCTTATATAATGGTCTGTTACTACACTTAATATAGCTGAAACCTTTTGCTTGCAAAATGTATTACTTAAGCAAACATTTATGGCCAAGAAAGGGAACAGTTGAAATATTTCACGTGATGCCCTGTGTACTTGCACCTCTTCACATACTCTCAAACACTCGGTATCTGTAGTTGTACTCAAATGGACCAGTGGTGGAAAAATGGTAGCACAGACCCTAGTAAATGCTCAAGAATGAAACAAATCTTTTTTTTTTTTTTTTTTTTATACACAAGTGCCAGAAACATAATTCAGTATCATGCGCTGAAAAAGAAACATAGTCCTCTGCAATGCCACAAACTATTATAACAGAGAACAAAAACAAGTGAAAGTGAATATGTATATTATCTACATTTAATCAAATAAGTAATGAAAAAAATAGAGAAACAAGCAGGGAAACCATTTTTCTTTCACTTCCTTCAGATTGGTCAAAAACCCAGAAGACGAAAAGTATGGCTATCAAAAATCAAAAGTGAAAAATATGGTAGCTCAGACACAAAACTACACAGGAAAAAGCATTGTTACTGTAAATATATACAGGAATTCTATCAAAAGTTTTCACAATCAATCACTCCCCGAATGGCAGACAGTCAAATCACACATTGGCCCTACACAACCATTCGGCAACACCGTCATGATGCCCATCTCACACAGCCTTGTTTTCAGCTGGATGTTCCCTGTTTCATGGGTTCTGTCTTTAGACAGACTGCAGTATTCATCCCATTTATCTGTCACATCTTTCAGATTTATTGATGGCATGGTTTCCATTCATGCCAAATTAAACAAGGCTACACTATCATTTTTGACCATGTTTCCAGATGTTCGTCATTTTAAATGTGATTCAGTTGGTATACATTCTGATGGCTTTAAACATATTCAGGCATAATGTATTAATAGCTAAGATTTTTCACATAAGTTGCAGAAACCTTTAGAACTTGTTCCTTCCTTCCAGAAATATCCTTATATTTTGTTAAGGCTGTTTGTTCACATTTGGATTTTCACCAACAACCTGTCTCTGTTGCTAGGAGTTTACAGGGTATGTGGGCCATACCAGGAGACAACATCAGAAGGGGTGACACCAAAATGACTGTGTATAAAATTCTTGTACGGTGTTTCAAGTTGAAATCACAAGGGGAGGCCTGATGAAATGGTGTCAGTGGGCTGAAAAAACTAAGAGAGACTCCCCAACCCCACATGATGCAGTGCCCCATTAATATTGAAAAATCCCACACTGCATTAAACAGCCTGATATATGCACGCTGAATTGTTAAAGTAGGATCAACTGTCTGTTAAGGATATCTATTCGTTAAGTCACCAAAGGGCTTCTGGGGGTAGTAAATTCCCGCCTTGGTTAACACACAGAGTGACACCAACCCCAGTGATGCCACTGCTCTTATAAGTAAGTCTCCATTTTTTCACAATGTTTAAAGATTAAATTGTGAACCATGTGCTGTTTAGTAAGTTTAAAATGGCAGAGGTGGGCTATGTACTGTACATGATAACTGCTCCTTGCCAAGTAATTATGGATGTACGTGTTTAACTGCTGTTCTGTTTTCCAGCTCCAGATGGACCACCTCAGGATGTTCAGTTGGAGCCCATATCCTCACAAAGCATTAAAGTGTCATGGAAGGTAAGCTATGAAATCTTTTGATAGTTGTATGCAGTAGTGACCATATTTGTAATGAGACAGGATCCTCCAAGGATGCTTTCTATTTCTATTTTACTTTTGTAATTGTTCATAACACACATTTGCTGTTCTACTTTATTGCTGATAGTATGTATATACTGTATACTAGTGATCAAACTTACAAAATTAGAGAACAAATTTGATTTTGGTAATTTACAAAGTCAGCAGTTATCTAAGTTGAATGTTATCTCAACATGAATAGCAGACATATTGTAATCATGTTTCACCAGTGAAAACTATCCCAACATCTCAAAATAAAATGACACGGTGGCACAGTGATAGCGCTGCTTCCTCACAGTAAGGAAACTAGGGTTTGTGTCCCGGGTCCTCCCTGCGTGGAGTTTGTATGATCTCCCCATGTCTGCATGGCTTTCCTCTGGGTCCTCCGGTTTCCTCCCACAGTCCAAATACTGTACATGCAGGTTAGGTGAATTGGTGATCCTAAATTGGCCCTAGTTGTGTGGTTGGTGTGTGTGTGTGTGTGTGGATGTTTGTGTGTTCTCGGATGGACTGGAACCCAATCCAGGGTTTGTTCCTGCCTTGCACCCTATACCAGCTGGGATATGCTCCAGCAGACCCCCAGACCCTGTTCAGGACTAAGTGGGTTAAAAAATGACTGAGGGATGACTAACAAAATAAAAGATTTAAACAAGATAATTAAAGTTGAAGAGCATGAGTTGCTACTATGTAACAGCTGCTTCTAATCTAGCAATGTCTTGAAATACCAAGCAACACCAACCAATTTAATCAACATTAGTAGGCATTTTGCAAGATGGTGAGCTGCTTTAGTGTAGCAGAAAAGAGGCAACGTCAAGTTGTTCAGGCTGATGGAATGACCCATCATTCCAAGAGCATAATTTCTCGAATACTAAAGCTGTACAAAGAAACAAAATCATTCAAGTCTCAGAAAAGGCAAGTCACCCATGCAAGACAAGTGCGCAAGAAAACAGCAGGATGTGGAGACTCTCCACAGCTGGAATTGCTCACCAATTCAGTGCTGAACACTGCAAGGATTTGTCTCTACATATAGTGTCTCATCATGTGAGAGAATTGGGACTGAAGGCTCACTCTGCAGTGACCAAGGCTCTCATAAGCAAGGATAAAAAACCTAGACTAACTTTTGCTGAGGAGCATGTTGTGAGGCCTGAGAAGAACTAGTCCAAAGTTCATTTCAGTGACAAAAGCAACTTTAATTTAGTTGGTTCAGATGGGAAACATTATCTTCGGTGTCGAATTGGGGAAAGAATGAACCCAGATTGTGTGAAGAAGTCAGTAAAGCTCGGTGAAGGAAGTGTCATGGTGTGGGGAATGTTCTGTGCAGCAGGAGTCATGCCTCTCATAAGGCTACATGGCAAGGCGAATACTAATGTCTATCAGCATCATGTGGTTCCATCTCTGTGAGCATCACCCAATCAACCAGCAATTTTCGTGCATGACAATGCCCCTTGCCACACTGCAAAACGAGTGAAGCTATTCTTAGAAAGTGAGAATATGAAAGTGATGAGATTGCCAGCCCAGAGTCGTCCTCTGAACCTTATTGAGAATCTCCAGAAGGCAATTGGTGACAAATGTATAGCAAAGAAACCTGGTAGAGTAACTGAATTGTGGAATAAGCTGGAAGATGAATGGGACAAAATCAGGCCAGAGCAGTGCAAGAAATTGGTTCTGTCCCATGGGTGCAGATGTGCCAACATCATTGAAAGCAAGGTCCTCTACACTTCCTACTAAATTCTGAAACCTGTAATCATCAAAAACATTGATAAAATTAATTTGAAGGCTTCTTTTGCAATATAGTAACAGTTCTCCAACTTTGAATGGTGTAGTTTTTCAAAATTAAATGGTTTTGAATTCATTTCTTTTGCCTTGGTTATTTTTAAAACATTCCAGTGGAACAGTAATCATAGATACAATAGTTGAAAGAAACCATTTTTCACATATATACAATATACATTTTTTATCACCACTTATAGTTGGATAGTTTTAGTTCCAGGCTATATTTGTGGTGATGGGCTCTGTTATGACTACAAAAAAAATGCAAAAAAACAGGTGTAGAAATTAGTTTACTGCCATGTAATGTAAGTGAATGTTTTTATAGAGTCGGCTTATTGAAAATACAATACAAAATAGAAATGTAAAGAGATATGCTGATGCTAGATATGTAGAAAATACTACTATGTTTAATCAGATAATTTGAAAAAATGGAATTTTGTTTAAATGCAAGAAAATATGAATTTTAAATCCATATAACCACATAAGCTGTATATGCCATTTCTAAAAAGTGCTTTTTCCTCACGAAAAATTTTTGAAATGAAGATCATCTACAGGAAGGAAAAGGGATCTTATTGACATCTTTGGCTGAAGTATGAGATTTATAACGCTAAAAAAAATTCTTGTTGCGGTAAATGCTGAAAAAACAAAGAATTTCATTATATTATAGCCTGGAAGAGACCAGAAGTGTTAGTAATCTGGTAGTTTTTCCCGTAAACAGAAATATATGTGGCGGCACGGTGGCGCAGTGGGTAGCACTGCTGCCTCGCAGTTGGGAGACCTGGGGACCTGGGTTCGCTTCCCTGGTCCTCCCTGCGTGGAGTTTGCATGTTCTCCCCGTGTCTGCGTGGGTTTCCTCCGGGTGCTCCGGTTTCCTCCCACAGTCCAAAGACATGCAGGTTAGGTGGACTGGCGATTCTAAATTGGCCCTAGTGTGTGCTTGGTGTGTGGGTGTGTTTGTGTGTGTCCTGCGGTGGGTTGGCACCCTGCCCAGGATTGGTTCCTGCCTTGTGCCCTGTGTTGGCTGGGATTGGCTCCAGCAGACCCCCGTGACCCTGTGTTTGGATTCAGCGGGTTGGATAATGGATGGAGAAATATATGCATATCATATTTAAGTGTTTTCAGGCCTCTCATCCACTCCCAACTATAATACAATATCTAAATTTTATATATATCTGCTGTATTCAAAAGCCATAGAACACACTTTTATGAAACAAGCTCAGGACCGATTAAATTTGTTAAAATAATTTTTAGAATGCTTACACCGGCATAGCTTGTACCAGCATTCTCCCTTTACACCCTGTTTTATATTAAATGTAAATGTGAGATTTAAAACTGTTTTTTTTAATTTATGTAGTTATTTTATTCATATTGCATCTGTTATGTAAGTCGTTATTACTCTCTAACACCACAAACACAAATTAAGCACAATACATAATTATGTACACGTGCATTCATTGCTAAAGTGAAATATATAACACTGGCTATTAAAATCAGTTGTTTTTTTCTTACTAATTACTTTATTTTTTGCTTTCTACATTTATAATACAGTATGTAGCAATTTTAAATTATTTAAAATATTGTGCAAGTATCATTCTGCACAATCTTATTAGGAACTTGTACCATTCTATTCTATCTAACTGTGGACTTTCGTGTTATAAAATTTCATTACAGGGTTATACATTGTATATTTTGTTGGCCTATTCTCCATGATAATGCTAATAATAATATGGCATGACTGGTGAATTACTTGTTCTATTTCTCTTTTGGTCAAAAGATTACATTCTGCTTGTCATGACCATCTCTTTTTATACACCTTACAATGGTATGATTTTTTGCAATATCTTGACCAGTCTTACAAAACTTGGTAATAATTTGTATCCCCTTCTAGTTTGCAATGCATTTTCATATAAAAGATACAATAAGATTAATCCCTTCAAATACTGTATATGCGGGAACACTTTAGAAAAAATGTGCCTATCTCTGGAGATGCACTAGTTCCTATGAAAATATAAATTTGCGTAGAAGTTAACCTAAGAAAATCTTCTTTGGCTAGAGATAATGAGCTTAGATGCCAAAGATGAGTTGCATTGGTGTCGCATAATGATTTGAGTTCCATCATAAGAGGAGCAAGGTCAGAGACAATCATATTTATAAGATGTGAGAGTAGGCAGAAATTTTTACCATTAAAAAATTCTATGAAAGAGTCTCACTGTCTTGGTGTCTCCTTGAAAATGTACACTGTGTATAGCCATTTTGCTACTTGTATGTTTCTGTACTACTACCTCCAATTTTATGGTGTGGTAGGTGGTCATTGCAAGTATAAGGTTCTCAAGTCTTACAGTGTTCATGACTGGGTATCTTAAACTGTTAGAGTTAAACATTGAATGAACAATTTCCGCAAAAAAGTTTATTGTGAATGGAATTATCTTTCATGATATTTTTCATTTTCCTCTTGGAAGTAAAGAATGATTCCACACAATATAATTAACTGAAGTTAATTTCACTGAATTCACTTTAGTATCTCCTATCTCTCCTACGTGCAGAGAAAGAGTCACAGTTATAAAAAGAAATTTCCCTCTCTGCATTTAAATAGTTCAATGTAGATCCCCAATCCTTTTTTTTTTTAATTAGAAACCACCCACTAACCATAAACTTCACACTTTCCTAGATGCCCATACACCCACTTCTTCAAGAATCTTTGCATGTAAACAACACCTGCAAAGTGGAATCAACTTGCTATGCTTCAAACAAAGCAATTTATTGATTTAAATGAATAAAATATCACACTGCTGGCATAAATGTTTATGACTTGATTAACACTGTAAATGCACTTCAAAACATATATCAAAGTTTGAAGTGCCTTAGAAATGGCATTACTCTTCATTCACTGGGCAATCTTACATCCAAATTCAACTAATTGTATATACTCTAGTACGTAATCTGTATTTTTTTATTCTACTCGGAATGCATGTGATTGCACTGTTGCAGCTTCTGAGCTTATCTACTGTAATAAAGGGTAAGAGTTATTAAGCGTGCATGCAATGTATCAGTACTTGTCTGTTACAGACTTGAATTTATTACTGCAGGCACACAAAGAAACATCGCAATTGAGCTGAAGCCTTAAAAAAACAAAAAATTATTAAACAAAATTAAACAAATAAGTTTTTGGCAAGATTAATTTAGTATCCAAAATAGTTTTAAAAGTTTGAAATGTACTAATATTTTAACAACCTGATGGATGGGAAAGAGGAATGGAAAGGAGCAAGAGTGTTTATTAAATTTCTGCCCAATCCAAATCTCCTTGGTTATGCTGTTCTTGCTGTTGTGGTCTCAAAAGACACAGGCTGTCAGTCTTGGTGCAACTACTATCAAGGCCACAGGAGTTGCTCTATCAAAGTGCCTGAGCTGCTCAGATTCGACACTCCATTATGCAGCTGATTTTTGTGTTTCATACTTGCCCTACTGCTGCAGCTTCTAACCTCCTCTTCACTGTTCTGCAAAGCTTCTTTTATGTTCACTCTATCCCATGATACCACCCCATCTTTGAAGTTTAGGACATTACCTAAATAGTTTCTAGTCAGGCCCAAGTGTTATGCTATTTTTATGATGCTCTTGTAGCAGTCCAACGACATTAACTGTGTAGTCCCAAGTTAGATCCAGAAGTGATATTTTTTATGTTGTTTACATTTTTAGACTTTTGTAATCTCTAGTGTAATTATATAAAATATAAATGGTTTTCTACATTAAATATAATTTCGAGGACAATGGCAAACCTAAAAAAGAAATGCATTTTGAAAATAAATAAAATGATTATAGAGTTAAATATAAAATAATGAAATAAGGTGGAACAGTGGTTGGAGTTGTTGCATGACAGCTATTGGGACATAGTTGTAGTGCCCGGAGTTTGCACATTTTTTCTGTTTGTCAAAATGGGTCACTTACTCTGGTTTCCTCCAACATTTCAAAGATGTACACACGTTCGGTCAAGTCTAAACTGGTTTGATGTGTGTAAGCATGTTGTGCATCAAGTTTGGTTTTGTTATTGTGCTAAATGCTACTGGTATTGGCTGTAGCACCTCTAAGACCCTTGCATGTAGAGACTGACATTTTAAAGACCTTGGAGCACTGTATAAGTTTTTTGACAGCTGCTTTTGCGTTCACATTATCAGTGTCTCTTTACAACACTTGGCACACATCAAATACTCTCTGCTTTTCTAAACTTTCAATCAAAGGCTACCAGCCGTGGTGGTGGTCATGCTTGAAATGGTTACATTTGTCCTTAGTCCAGTTTACTCAAGTAGATAAGATTGCTTGATTCATTAAACTTGTAAGCAGTAGCCTGTGTCTATACACTTTTAATTTGATATCCTTTGTGAAGCTTGTGGTTCCAGCTCTTTGAAACACCCAGGCCAAAAAAAGCCCAGATCAAAGTTCTTGTGCCATTGAATAGCCAGATCATATCTATATATTATAAAAGAATATGGTATTACAATGTAACTAACTACCTTATTCTGGCTTTGCAATAACTATGCAAGTTCTTAACCAGGGTAAGCTTTTCAGATTAAGATGTCTACTTAATGTTCTAACTTGAGTACAGTATTTGAGTACTCCAGACAGCATATGCATATTTAGGTGTTTTGGACACTAGGGGGCGCTCCAGCTCCCCAAACACCCTACACAAATAGGCATGGACAAAAGATAAAAGCCCAAAGAGTCTTTATTCAGAGGAAACTCTTTAAAACCAGCATTTCCCACCACCACAACCACAAGTAAATGAAATATGCACAAGATAGCACACTCTTTGTCTTCTGTCTTTCACTCTTCCAGTACCTCCTCCACTTCCTCCTGATTTGTCCTTGTGAAGCATGGAGCTCCTTTTATCTTCCACTTGGAAGTACTTCCAGTCTTGCGCACACATGATCTGAAAGCACTTCCATGTGAGATGGAAACGCCATTAAGTAATGGTCCCCAGTCTCTGCAGCACCCACGGAACCCAACAGAGCTGAGTTGAGGAACACAATGTCCCATGCTGCCCTGTGGGAATCCGAAGCACCTCTGCAATCCAGGGGAGCTGCCATCTAGCGCTCCAGGGGAGATAATGCCCTGTACACACTCTCTCCCCCGGACCTTCCATTCTGAGGGTGTTTCGACTGAGTAAGGCCACTGGCCGTCCCTCACTGTGCACATAACTGCACTAAGTGTGTACTATATATGACTATATTCAAGGTCAACTATAAAAATGAATACAAACTTAAAAAAAGACTAAACAATACTTGCACAGCAGGCTAGCCAAAAAAAGTATTAAAATAAACTTCAACTTGACCATTATTACTATATAAATATACCCATTAATAAGTATGTTATTAATTACCCTGAATGATAATATGGTTTTCAAGTTCAGTTCTGGTGGATTTATTACAACCAAATATACCCTCTTCAGTAGAGTTTGATCCCTTAATTGTATCCAAATTTTGATAACTAGGCAGTGCAGACACAACTTATTGAAAGCTAAAGGGGGCAATTACTTGACTGCTGTTTTCACTAGTCTGCTATTTAGTAAATTATTCTTACTGTGATGCAGCAAAGTCTCTGAATTTATTGAGTGCAATAATAACATGAATCAGATTCAAAGTCAGTGCCAGGCAAGGTCAAAACCAGGAGATCTAAAAAAAAAAACCATTATGAAACCATTGCACTGGGGCAATTAAAAAATCAAAGACAAAGATCAGATTGAAACCAAAACAAACATAGCACTTGGCCTTATATAGAATTGAAACTAATACTAAAGATTATTGTTTATTTTTTTATCCACCTGAAGGATAATCATGACACATGTGGTCATATTTATAGCTAAGGGTTTCAGTGACATTATAGGTGTGATGACTGTGGTCATGTGACCCATTATTCTCATTGCATAAATAATAAATGGAAAAAATAAAATAATTACAAATTGTACCAAACAAGTTTCAAACATTAAAAACCTACAGAAATTGTGTACTATGCTACTTACAAATGAGTAGACAAGTGAATATGGCACTGACGTAAATGGTACCCTTTAGTATTCAGTGTTATCAGCATTTGGATATAATTGAGGGAGCAAAAAAGAGTGATTTATTGAGAAAATGGCAAAGGACCTTTAAATTCTTAAAGTTACAACACCCTAGTACTAAAGTTTTGACAAAATGCAAGTAAGTTCCTAGAATAAGAGAATAAAAAGAAGATAGCTCCCTAAACAATGAGATAAGTTAAAAGTCAGAATGTTACACTGGAAACCTCAGCAACAGGTGATCCACCAGGATTGACCTTAGGAGCTTCTATATTAGATCACACAACATAGTAGCCAATGCAGAAATAATTATTAAAAAAAATGCATCACTGATTTTATATGGGACCATTTTGTCCAAACATTCCAAAACTTTGCTGTCATAGAGTAAGTAGTAATATTTTAGAAAACTGGAGTAACTTAAAAAACACTACATATAGCACATACTGGGCTCATTATATTATAGAGACCATTAAGGACAGCAGAGATGTCAAATTTATGCTACAGTATGTTAGTAAATGCTCATAGAAAAGTTATATGTGTTGCTATTATTCTTATAGAGCATGATAAGTGCTCATATCTTTACTTGAATTAAATAATGTTCTTTCAAAAATCCATCCATCCATTATCCAACCTGCTATATCCTAACTACAGGGTCACGGGGGTATGCTGGAGCCAATTCCAGCCAACACAGGGCGCAAGGCAGGAAACAAACCCCGGGCAGGGCGCCAGCCCACCGCACTCTCTCAAAAATTTAAATTCAGTTTATTTTTTGTTACTCTTTCTTGCTTTTCTCAAGTGTGACCTGGAAGTTATTGTCATGTGTAAACAGTACAATAAGTTTCTTATTTGCTTTTCTCCTACAGTCTAGTGACGCTACTAACAATGCCAGCAACAGACAAGGGATACAACACTAAACATTATTAACATAATACTGCTAAAAAATGGATGCAAACATAAATATAAAGTTTTAGGTTGATTTTCAGAGTAAAAACTTGACAATGTGTAGTATTGTATGTCCCAAATCATTCCTGAAAACCAATTAAAAGGAGCTTGCTAATCTGATGTTTTATATACAAACTAAAAAAGACACAGCAGAAGATGGTTTTTAAAAAATTTATCTATATGTTTGGAATATTTTACTATTACTGTGTAATCAGTAATTTATTTATTTATTTATTTATTTTAAGTATTTTGATTTAAATTTTAAGCTTCCAAATTAATAAGTGTAAGTGCTTCTACCTAAGGGGCAATACTATACTTTGAACATGTTTCAAACATGACCCCACGTTATTAGTGTAATGGAACTGATCAGCCTTGTATTCATAAAATTGTTCCTGCCTTGAACTAAATTATTTACCTGTCTTTGATACTAGTACTGTGCATTATATATCGTCTACGACAATACCTTAATTGTTGTTTTAACGTTGTGCAATGTGAAATTATTGAGTATGTCACTCAGTTTGCAAAAAAAAACAATCAAAAACATGCCTAGAGAGTCCCCGCATTCACTGTGTCATGTAACCTAACAGGATAGTTTACTGCGCATGGGTGCATTGTCAGCGCACCACAAGTAATGGTAGCGTAGCTGCCTGAAACTGAATGAGTAAACAGCACCAGGGGATAAACAGCCTTGCAAACCTACATTGTTAGATTTAATTGCAAGACTTGGAACATCCTCACTTGAAGACTGATGTTGCTAAAACTATGCCAGAAATCATTTACCATTAAAGGCAGCTCGATATTTAAATTATTATTACTCAAAAACAGAAGTCAGCTTCCTTGACACCACCGTTCAACTGAAAGATAACTCCCTTGTAACTTCAGTTTTTCACAAACTCAACATACAGAGTGACATACCTGAAAAGTGATGGCTTCCACCCATATAAGGCGCTCAATCATTTTCAGCCAAGCAATATGTTACAATTGTATTTGGTCAGACCCGGCAGACTGGGATAAACAACTGCAGGAGCTTAGACAAGATTTCATTAGACAAGAATATACTCCCAAAGCAACAGACATTCAAAATAAGAATAGCTACTGCCCTTCCCAGATACAACCTTCTAGAATACAAAAACAAGGACAACAAGAAACGCATCCCCCTTGTTGTCACCTATAACCCAAATCTTCAAGCACTTCAAAAAATTATAAAAGGACTTCAGCCAATACTAAATAATGATGATACGTTGAGAGATGTATTCCCAGAACCTAGCATTTGTATATTATATTTAGCAATGAAGTATGCTGTTTTCCCTGTCCTGCATAATTGCAGTGCTTTGTGCTGTGAAGCACTAAATCAATTTTATTTTGGTATTAATAAATGGAGCAGCACATTTTATCACCAGTGTAGACAAGCCAAATAGCTACTTTGCCAGAAATCTGCCTTAATTTTTACTTCCTACAACTGTTGTTAGCACTGCCAGTGTGCACAGTCCCATATGCATGGCATTAGGTGCATGCCGGCTTTCCTCTAGTAGCCTTTAACTGTTTAAACTGGTTTGAAAATGGATGGATGCTAAAACGGACATCTGTAGACTTGTTTGCTACAATCAGAGAATGAATGTGAGTTTTTGTTCCTTTTATTGGATTGTGTAGGACACAGCAATAAAATGCAATTCACCTTGCTATCATTTTGTCTTCTCTTACAACTTTGTGACACTACAAGTTGAACAGTTACAATTCACGTCTGACTAGTTACATCACATTAGTCTGTTTTTCAACTAACTCAATAATAAAATAATAGTAGTAATATCGAAAGCCTGTGTTTTTTTAATATATATAATAACGTGCATGATTCCTGAAATTCACCTGCCTCAAACATACGGTATTGCCAGACATGACTTCTGAAGTTTTTCTTTACGACGTGTGTTAATAAGTTGCTTTTATCATCTGACAATTTTATATGTAGTTTTTACTCACATTTTTCTCTTGTAGTCTTTGCCTTCCAGAGTAATTCATCAACCTGCAGTCACTGCATATGAATGCAGTAGCGACATTCACTTGGGTACTGCCGATACTATACAAAACCCAGTAACGTTAGGTTTTCAAAACTTTGGTATCAATTTTTGTGACATCCCTGGATCTATGAGTTATAAAATTATATATTTTGACAGTGCTGCTTAAACCTATTAGGGAGTTATCAACAAATTGTGATTATGTGCAATTCAAACAAGTAATACACAAGATTGAACATTTAAGTGCCTTTAAATGACTTCTAGTAATAGTGGAAAGTATGCTTGCGCTTGTATCAGGAACAGACCCGCTGAGGTGTTATATTGGAAATGACTCTCTTCTGAAAACATACACAGGCAGAAACGTGCAGTTAGTGAAAGAAGGCAACATAGACTGAAAACTTCTCAGGCATTGCTCCAAAAGTGTTCCTTTCAGATCAGCTAACCACAGAAGACCAGAAATGCATGCCTTGGTCGGCTGAATCTTGTTTCGTGCTGATTCACACTAATGGAACAACCAGGACACATTAGGTCCCTTAGTATAAGTAGAGCAATGCTTACATGCTAAAGCAAGGCACCTCTTCATGATATCAGTGTACCCATTTACAAACAAGATTTTTTTTCCCCCACTAAAAACAGTAAAAATATGCTATATGCCACAAAGTTAGAAAATTAATGGAATGGTTCTGTGAACATGACAGTAAATCAGACTTGTTCTCATAACCATGACCATTATGGTACCGTTGACAGTAGACTTTCTGTTTTGAACCAAACTTAATTCATGTTGAGTGCCCTCCAATCTTCTCTCCAAACAACCTACTAAATTTTGTTTACTTATTTGTGTTGTGTGCTCCTTCCTTCCCTCAGGCTCCCAAGAAGCACCTGCAGAATGGAATGATTCGTCGGTACCAGATATGCTACAGAGAATACAGTACTGGCAGCAATTTCCAGTTCAATATCATCAATGTGGAAAGTACAGGAGACAGTGAAGTGTACACACTGGACAACCTGAAGAAGTTTACACAGTATGGAGTAGTGGTACAGGCTTATAATCGAGCTGGCCCAGGACCTTCCTCACAGCAAATAATCGCCACTACTTTAGAAGATGGTGAGCACATATGCATTTTGAATTGATTTTAAGTTATGCCTTATTACACTCCATTACTTCAGGTGCAAACATAATAAAGTTTAATAATGAATGGAAATACAATCAAAACAGAAAAGGCACCTCTTTGAAAATAGCTTCCATCAGTTTGCCAGATGCATGTTTTTACTTCCATGCAATATTTATTTGTTATATTTTTGCATAATATTATTTATTACTGCTGACATTCTGGTGTGTATACAGAAAAGTTGCTTCAAAAGAGAGAACATTGTGTCATGACAAACACCATATGTAGAAAACACAGATGCACACAATACTGTAATTTGACATCAGACAGGTTTAACTATTTTAAATATAAAAGTCACCTGGCTTTTCCATCATAGTATGCTGTGAGACACTAATAGAGCTCTTTGTTGCTTGAGGCCATCACACTTTTTAATGCCTTTTCCCTTCATGCCTGTCTTCACCCACTTATTATAGACACATTGGCACAGGGACCTTTCATTAATATTTCATCATTACTCTTCTTGTAAAAGTCTGAATCTTGCACATAATCTAATAGTTTGCACTTTTTTACTGTTTTGTAATATTTTATGTTCTAGATGGTCATTGGTACAAACTCTATCTATCTATCTATCTATCTATCTATCTATCTATCTATCTATCTATCTATCTATCTATCTATCTATCTATCATGAGCCCTGACAAAGAACTTTACTATAACTATTTATGTGGTGCATAAATGATTTCCAATTTTCTTCAGCTGCAGCAGTCTTGAGTTAAGTGACATGATAAAGATCACACAGCTACCAAAGTGCTAAGGACTGAACTTAACCTTTTAGTTTAAAAGCTGTCATTTTGGGTGCCAGGCTGTGCCACTGGATAGTCAAAAATAAATGACACATATTTAATGATCCTAAAAATTAAACAGACCAAACATTATTTTGCAAATGTCTCTGGGTACAGTTTGTTAAATCCAGTTGTTTGTATGACATGAAATATATGTAAATAAAGATATTCAATAAAAACATAGTGAAACACTAACCAAATTATTACATACAACACATTTAAAATGCTGTTATTCAGTGGTTTCCCATTCTGGCAGCTACCCATCTTAACTATTCATGCACCCTCAGCCTAATTAAAATTTTCCCCATAAAAAAACCATTTCAATTTTAAACCTGTAGTACAGTATAGAAACGTTGAAAATCTCAAAACATTGTAGCATAAGTAATGTACAAAACTACCTGGTAAATTGTGACAACTTCAAATAATGTGACCTTGGAAAAGTGCCTGCATTAAGGAATGCTTGAAGTATAATCCTGATCATAGAGAGCCCTCTGGTGGTTTCTTCTTAAAATAACATTTAGAAAAATTTTTTTTTTTTTAGTCCAAGAGTAGGCAAAATAACCATAAAGAGGATCAGTAAGATTTTTTTTAAATTTAAATAAGTAAACTTATTTCTAACATATAGCTAAGGCGACTTCTAAAATGTAATGTTAAACACATGTACTCCATAAGAATTTCTCTTAGAAAGTATTTTATTCTGGCATCTGTTAAGTTAGTACTCTTCACCTTATTAGTGATCTGAATTTAAGTGATTACATTGCAAAATAGATTTTTTAAGGAAAAGGATGTCACATTAATAATTGAGCTTATTCATTTTTAGGCATTTAATCCAATGACAGATTTTTGAATGTTGCTTCTTGCTCTTTGACTTAGTTCCTGATTAAAGTAAGATACAAGGAGAACTGCACATCATTAACTCATTTAAATAATTTTTCCATGTCTAAGCAACCATCCTCTGTTGGCTTGGATGTCAGTCTAGCACACTTACGCACACTGCTATTATTATTAGCAGACACATTTATCCAAGGTGATTTACAAGTCAAGTTAAAATACACACAAGAATGATTAGAAGGCGCAACCACTAAAAAACAACAGAGAACAAGAAACAAAAGGCAATATTAATTCTACATAATTATACTGTACCAGTAACTAGACTAAGACAAAAATCAGTATCCTACACTCCTTGTCAGTTCAACAGCAGCTATCATGTAAAAGACAAATTGAGCTGTTCCAAAATATTTAATGAGAAGGTGTGCTTTCAACAGACACCTAAACATGAGTGAATCGGTTTCCGTTCAATTTGACAAAGGAGGATCATTCCACAGCTTTAGAGCGGAATGGTCATCCAGTTTTTCAACATCTGGCAAGTTGAGGGACAGTCAGCAGACAGGCAGAGCCAGAATGGAGAATTCTTGCAGGGACTTACGAAAAGAATAAGACTGGGGCAGAAAAATTCAGAGAGTCTTCACTCAAGATAAGAATTTTGAACTGGATCATTGGAGCAACAGGAAGTTAGTGGAGAGAATGAAGCAGGATTAATAGGAGTGAAATGAGGAAGAGAGAACACAAGTCAAGTTGTTGCATCGTGGATAACCTGAAGAGGTCTGATAGCTGTTGAGGGAACCCCACCAGGAGATAGTTAAACTTGTAAGTTGTAAGAGGGAACTGAAAGGAAAATCAGTACATCATCAGCATAGAGCCGGTAGGTGGAGCCATGAAAAGAAATAACATTGCCTAATCCTTGAGGTATACCTGAGGACAGTGTCTATGGAGAAGAAAATTAGCTAGATCAAGGGACACCAAAGGATCAGTCAAATAATTAGGACTCGAACATGTCCAAAGCAGAACTAGCAATTCCAAGCTTATTGAGTGCAGAGCTAAGCAATGAATTCTTAATAGTATCAAAGATGACAAAAGATCAAAAAGGGATGAGAAGAAAGGAGAGGGAAGCAGCTAAAGCAGATCTAAGACCATTTTTGACTGAAAGCAGTGCAGTCTCAGTAGCATGACCCTTGCAAAATCTGGATTGAGGAGCATCTAGTAGATTGTGTTAAGAAAGTAAAGAGGATAGTTGTTTGTGAACTGTGAATTTCACAGTCTTGGACAGGAACGGCACAATGGAGACTGGATGGTAATTGCCAATGACAGATGGGTTGATACAGGGTTTCTTTAGAATAGGAATCACATGCCTATATGCAATTATAATGGGGCAATCCGGGGTTGCCAATAAAGCATTTAGCATGTCTTTGTGCTGAAAGAAAATTACATGACCTCAGAGAGGACTTCCAAGTATCAGAGAAGGTATCTCATCCATGACTTAAACTTGGCTCCAATAACACAACTGGCATTACTAACTATAGTGCAAAATTCACCAAAAAATAAAGCATACTGTATTCGGACGATACACTGAAGTGAAGAATATAATTGTAGTTTTGCATAAAACTCAAATTTGTGCTTGACAAATTTATAAATCATTAAGTAGATATTTTTGCAATATGAATGGCAAAATGGCACACTGGTTAGTGCTGAAGCATCAAGGTTCCTGTCTTCTGGGTCTGAAGCCTGTTCCTAGTTGCTGTCTGTGTAAAGATTACATTTTTCCATCTCTGTGTGAAACTTCCTCAGCAACTCTGGGGTTTTTTTTGTTTTTTTTTCTTCCTATATCCCAATATGTGTTAGTAAATTTAGCACAGGTAGCACTTGAGTATTTTTATTATGTACAGTAAACAGAAAATATGAACAGATCAAGAGAACGTCAACAGTACATTAAACTTATACTTTGTGATATGAGTGGAAAATATAAAGAAAACCAGGTTGATATGGGGAGACGTACAAACTACAAAGATAATGACATGCTAGTTAGAAACTGAAACCATCCATTATCCAACCCGCTGAATCCGAACAAAGGGTCACAGGGGTCTGCTGGAGCCAATCCCAGCCAATACAGGGCACAAGGCAGGAACCAATCCCGGGCAGGGTGCCAGCCCACCGCAGGACACACACAAACACACCCACACACCAAGCACACACTAGGGCCAATTTAGAATCGCCAATCCACCTAACCTGCATGTCTTTGGACTGTGGGAGGAAACCGGAGTGCCCGGAGGAAACCCAGACAGACACGGGGAGAACATGCAAACTCCACGCAGGGAGGACCCGGGAAGCGAACCCAGGTCCCCAGGTCTCCCAACTGCGAGGCAGCAGCGCTACCCGCTGCGCCACCGTGCCGCCGAAACTGAAACCCATTCCCTGAAAGCAGTAATGCTAATCTCTAGCAAATAAAATTCTTTATTACATTTATCATATAATGTTTTCATAATATGGACAAAATACCATTTCTCCATCCAAATCCCCAAATGGGGTTAACTCTAATATTTGGTGTAATTACCTCAACAGCATCAACAACTCGGGAAAGTAGCCTAAATTGTAAAACAGTTTTAATATACTGTACTATGTATTTAAATTTTGTTTCTTTTCAGCTATCATACTTTTTTTTTTTTTTTTTTTATATAGAGTTTCCGCAAAACTCTATTGGAGAAAACCTAATGATAAAATGAGCAAGTGAGCAAAAGCAATATTTTTAACATTACTCAAAAAGGTAACTTTAACTTTTGGACAGTCAGTTTCAAACTACTGTATTTGTAATACAAGTCTTTGTAAATTTTTTCTATTTATCTCTGATGTTCAAAAGGAAAACTAGATATTAACATTTATATTCTTAATGGTGAGCTGATCTTGACAGAGACAAGAGAGATCTGCAGTTCTGTATATGATGCTTAAGGGGACTACATTACTTCATGGTAAGTTTTGCCAAATGGTTTTATAGGGATTTTAGCTTGAAAAAACACTCTTGTCCATTTTTCACCATTTACTGTAAATAATATTGTACTGACCATACATACAGTATGTGGATCCCAGGAGCCTAATGCATGGCTATTTAACGAATTCTAGATAGATGGCCCTGAACAGTTTTGTTTCTCTAGAGGTTTTTGTGAAAGCTTTTTTCACACCCTGGATAATTCACAAGTCCACTTCACTGTGCACTTACAAACAAATAGTTTGGGTTGATTAGAGTCGCCAGTTTACCTCTCACACATCTTTAAGATATGGGAGGAAAAATGCAACACTGAAAAAAATCACATGTAATCACACTTAATGACTCATCACGGGCATCAAAGAGACATCGAGTTCAAACCTAGGACACTGAATCCATCAGGCACAGTAGTAGCATTAACTACTATACCATTCTGCTCAGTGACTAAATGCAGAGCAAAAATGCTTAGTGATCAAAATAAGATATCAAATGTTTTAAAAATAAAAATATCAATTGAATAACCAACTACCTTCTTTTGTTGTTGCCATGAGTTAAAAATAAAATTTGATATGTTCCACTAGATAAGCAAGCATAAAACTAAGAATAAAATCATTTGTAAGTTTAATTTAAATAAGGACAATGACATGTAACAGTCATTACTTATGAAGTTGGGTAATTGACTAACCAAAAGAAAAATTAATAGTTTAGGATGATACTCGCTATGTAGAACAACCTGTCTTAAATAAAGACATCCATCCATTTTCCAACCCGCTGAATCCTAACACAGGGTCACGGGGGTCTACTGGAGCCAATCCCAGCCAACACAGGGCACAAGGCAGGGACCAATCCCGGGCAGGGTGCCAACCCACCGCAGGACACACACAAACACACCCACACACACTAGAGCCAATTTAGAATCTCCAATCCACCTAACCTGCATGTCTTTGGACTGTGGGAGGAAACCCACGCAGACACGGGGAGAACATGCAAACTCCACGCAGGGAGGACCCGGGAAGCGAACCCGGGTCTCCGAACTGCGAGGCAGCAGCGCTACCACTGCGCCACCGTGCCGCCCTATGTAAAGCCATATTTGCCATTATTTTGATGTCTTTTTAGCAATACAAATTGTTTCTGACACATCTTTGCACGATAACTGAAGGAAAGAAATGATGTTTTTATTGGAGAAACATGGCGTATATACTAGATAATATGCCTGTTTGTCAAGTCTGAATTTACAATTCTGCAGGTATATTAATGAATTTCCACAAAATGTCCAGACATAATTAAAGATGTCACAATATTAGAATTCAAAGCCTCCATTCCTTTTTTAGGAACTGTGTAGGACACAGTATTAAAAAGTGATCAATCCCCCCATCATTTTGCCTCCACTTATTACTTCATGCTACTACCAGCAGAACAACAGTTTCTGCAGTTTCAAGATGAAATTCTCTGTTCTCTAACACAAAGCATTTCCAAACATAAGCTTTGCTGTTTTACTTTTTGACACATGTCGATGCAGTGTTGTAACATCACCACTGTGAGCCATTTTCATATGTAGTTCTTGCTTAAGTTTTTCTCACATACTACTGAACCTTTGAGAATAATTCTTCTACCTTCAGTAACGCATGAGTGCAGTACTGACTTTTACTTGGTGCAACTGATACTGTACAAAAGCTAGTACTATTATGTTTTCAGAACTTTGGTATCGACTAAAAGTAAGGGTTCTTGTCACACGCCCAGAAACAGTGTACTGTACTGTATATAAAAAAGGTGTTCTGCCAGAGTAAAACAATAGACCACAAAACAGCATGAATAGGAAATGAGAACAACCAAAGTCAAAAATCAACATTGTAGGCATTTTTGATGATTAATAATTAATAAGATGGCAACCCAGGAGGACGCCACAATAATGTGGGATTTGAAAAAGTAATTTTAATGTGATTAATTAATTACTAGTTTTGTCTTTGGCACTACTGGTAATTAATCAAATAATTCAGCAAGGCTCTTACATTATTTACCTTACCTTTCCCTGTGTACGAGGCAGGTCTCTGGCCTTTAGACTTATATCAAGGTAACTAAGGCACACTCATTTTAAGAAACAGAATAACATAATTTATTGATAAACACAAAAGGATTATCGAAGTATGATAAATGTATATACCTGTATATGTTGACATATAAGACTGTAGTATGCAGACAGACTAGACAGGCAAACATATAACATATAGGCTGGCTGTTTACTGGTTATTTATAGTTTTACTTTATCTTGGCACAGATAAATTGTTTTATTATCCCAAGTCTTTATGGATGATGTCCAATGTTGTGAGAAGTTGTTTCTTTGTTGTTGCTCCAGGTTAAAGTGGAAGATTCTTTGTGCATTGAGTGCAGTCTTTCTCTTTGCTGCATGAACTTATCAGTGCTATGCTCCTGCTTCCTCACCATGCCTTCTGCTGTCTTTTGTCACTTCATAGAGAAAAGGCATTAATTTGACTTTTTAGCACATGACTTTAGATGCTCAAGTTCCCTTCTTGAAGTAATGGCTGCTCATTTACAGACAGAGCTCAATGCTTCGCTTGGCAGACTGAATCTCCGCTCTCAGGCTCACAAAGAGAATAGTTTGTCGGCTTCAACTCTCTAAGGAAGCAGCTCATAGATTTTAGGTTCAGAGATCAGGATTCAGATATTTTCAGTTATTTTGGAGAGTTCCCCCTCCCTGAGAGAATCCAAGAGAAGGGTGCCCAGTGAGAATCCCTGAACTTCTCTTGAATTGCCGTTCTCTTTTTCTATTCCTTCTCCTCTCACTTACATTAAGAGATGGGGTACGTGTGGTTTTAAAGAAAGTTTAACCTTCTTCTTATTGGATTAAAGTCTCTTCCAGTTACAAAACCAGTGTCTTCTAAGAGGTGAGGTCTTCTGTCCACCTTAGTTGTCTTCCCTTGAATCAACTCTCTGTCCTTGCTCGAGTCCATTTCATGCCTTCTGGCTCAAGAGAGGGACCTCTGTAGAAATGTCAGTGCAACTCTTATTTATACCTTTATTACCAGATGAAGTCCAGGCTGACCCAGGTATAAGCTGGAGTTTAGTCACTTAGTTTGGAATGTAAGAAGGAATTTTGTGCAGGTGGATGCCTGCATCCCTGATTTCTAAGCAGCCCTGGTGTGCCATGAAAGCCTCGTACAATGGGAAAGGTACTCGTTGTCCTAAAATGTTTCAAAGCCAAATATACAAATCCAAAATTGTTGTTCAAGAAACAAGCAAGAATTCTAAGTCCCTAAAAAGATTTTGAAATTTAAGCATGCAAAGAAAAAATAGAGATGGAGAAAAAATGCCACCATGCTGTTAGGACAGTGACATCACACAATGCAATTTCTTGCTGTCGCATGATGACAACAGAGTACTGTTGCCAGCAGCAAAGAATCACACAATGGTAGAGCCCACTGACAGAAACAGTAAACAAAATGGTGATGAAAAAGTAAAATGCTAAACCTTTTCCTTAATGGAAAGCAAAACAGCATGCAAAATTAACAATTAAAATGGGTTCTAGAAGGGAAAATAAGTGCCTAGTATGAGGACATCAAGCACACATGTAAAAATTTGAATGGCATTGATCATATATTTCAATTTTATATGCACATAAAAGCTTGCACTTTCAAAAAAACTGCCTAACCAGAAAAGTTACTGCATTTCAAACATAGATTTATATATCAACCATTCACTTGTACTTACTGTATTTGTTTTTGTAAAAGCATAGTTCTTCAGGAGACCTATGAAGAAACTAACCTAACAAACTGAAATTGGTTGAATTGAGAAATTTATTTTGGAAATAGGAAACAAAAAGAAAGTTTATACCCAATGATATTTAAAGGTTTAATAACTAGCCACTGGATTAAATTGACTTGTGAGTTTTGAGGTTATAGTTCTGTCAAAGATAAATTCACAAAGCCATTTTCAGGATAGGAGAAGCCTTTATTAATGTGTGGAATTATGTAGTATGTCGAAGACAATGACTAAATTATATCTGCACTCCTTAAATACAGGTAATTACAGGAGCATGTGATTAGTGAACAGTTTCTCATGTCTTTGTAAGTTACTGATAAACAAGACCCTGAAGAGTTTTTGGTTTATTGCCTCTGGGAAAATGTACCTTAATCATTTCTTAACAGAACTTGACAGAACTAATAGTGCTTGATTTTGCATATTATAACAAGTGGCTAGGCCAGAAAGTATAAATACTGATCAAAACATTTTCAACCTGACCTTTTAAGACAAATCTACAAAGCCCTTAAAGGGATCACCCTCAGGGAATCGCGCCACATGGCCATAGTGCAGGTAATGTGCCTCATTCGGGATTCCATGTGCAACCGCTCATTCAACACAAAGTCAAACCAGCGGTACCCAAGGATTCTCTGAAGAGAGACAGTACCAAAGGAGTCCAGTCTTTGTTTTGGGTCACTGCATAGCATCCATATTTCACAGCCATATAGCAAAACCTGGAGTACCAGGACTCTAAATACTTCGATCTTTGTCCTCTTGCCCAGATATCGGGTGTGCCACACACCCCTTTCCAGTGAACTCATGACCCCCCCCCCCCCCCCCCATGCTCTTCCAATCCGTCTACCGACTTCATAGGAAGAGTCACCAGACACATGAATGTCGCTGCCGAGATAAGTAAACCTTTCGACAAAGTCGATACTGTCTCCGCAGACAGACACACTGCCGATGGCAGTGCGCAAGAGGTCATTAAAGGCCTAGATCTTGGTTTTTATCCATGACATTCACAAGCCCATACACTCAGACTCCCCTCTCAGTCTCTTGAGAGAGCCCCAACCAGAGCCTCTATTGACTCTGCAAAGATCACAGCATTGTTGGCAAAGTCAAGGTCAGTGAAATCTTTCTTCAGCAATAGATACAATGCAGAATAATACAATAATATCAACATATAATACAATACAAAAGCAAAATAAACAAATCTGTCTGTATAAAGTTCTGCCTAACAAATAATTACATATCTTCACTCCTTCACACTTGTGGTGGCACTACCCCTTGACAATGAGCACTTTCTTGAACTTGGCTCCAAACAATAAGCGCAATGATCTCTGACACAGCATGAACAATTATACCTCAACTAGCTGTGTAATTTACTAAGACAATGGGCCTAGGCTATAGTGCCAAGGGCTAATTGAATGTACTAGAAATGCTGTGTAAGTAACTGAACTTTTCTATATACAATTTTTTCCTCCCAAGGACTAATATTATTAGTTTACTGGAACAGCTTACGCTTGAACATACCGTACCATTTTCTAAACCCACTTAATCCTGAGCAAGCTCACAGGGAAGATGGAATCTAATCCAGCAAGCACAGGGCACAAGTGTGGTATAGCGGGTCCACAGCTCATGTCAAAAGGGCCAGTTTTAAATAAATAATCGCCGCACTCACGGCTTAGCAAGGGGGCATGGTAGTGTGTGACCGAGTGGTTCTCGGGGAATTTGTGATGCGGGAGATTCTCACTTAAGTGCACAGGTGAGAAATCGTCCGCATCCGTAATTGTTCCCGGGAGCTGCTGATTGCCGCAGCTGATCCATGTCCTCGTAATATATAGAAGCGCGAGGCGGCTAGCAGGGGAGAATGGAAAAAATGAGGAGAGATAGAGGTTGCTTGGAAGAAGGAGGCAAGAAGCAGCAAGGAGAGAGAGCCGGTGTGAGTGAGAGGGAAGGAGAGCGAGCGAACGAGAGAAAGCAGGCTTGATTGAGAGAAGGCAGGCAGCTGGGAGGTGAGCCCCTACCGAAGAGTATTTGGCCAACACTCGGTGGGGCTGAAGGAAGCAGTTGCTCCAGCTGAGTGATCAAGGAGCTGGAGTGACTGGTGACGATGACGACTGGCCGTCGTAAGGCAGCAGCAGTCGAGGAGGCTTTGGGCTGGTTTAGCCCCAGCATGAGTGCCCTGGCCGCTGGGGAAATAACCCAAGTCTCAGTCCGGATTGGAGCCCGACGTAGCCAGGGATCGGAGGGCTACTGGACCAGAGTGGAAGGCATCTATACTTGCAGGTAGGCGACTCTCCTGTTGCGATGCCCGATGGGAGAAGCAGGGGAGCCGCCATGTAGAAAAGGTAGAAAGAAGGCACCGTGCTTTGGATATTTTAAAGAGACTGCTTCATGCCATAGTTTTAACCTCATTGTTTTTTTAAAGTGTTTTTCAATTGGATTTTAACCTCCACTTTTACCACGTTTCAATTTTACTGGATTATTTATTTATTGAAACTGTGATGCATTGCACTATTTATTTGGACACTGTTTTGTTTTGATTTGTTTTTAATAAAAGCACTTGAAACTTTTACACCGTCCCCTTGTTCCATTGTTATGCCTCACTGCCAATCTCATCGGTGACATTACCGACGGTGCAGGGTTCAAGGGCTCCCGTAAGGACGATGGGAGCATGGATTGAACCCACATCATCACAAAAAGGCAGGAACAATCTCTGAACAAGGCACCAGCCAATTGCAGGATGAACACATACACACCACAGCCAATTTAGCATCACCAATCCACCTAACCTCCATGTCTTTGGACTGTAGGAGGAAACCAGAGCAGCCCAAGAAAACCCACACAGACACATGGAAAAATGCAAATGCAGGGAAGACCCAGGATGTGGACCTTGGTCTCCTTAATGCGAGGCAGCAGTGCTACCACTGCTTCTCATGGTTACTAATGCCACATAAAATTGTAAAATATTCCTGCTGTAGATCAATTCTTGCTTTTCCTAATGCCTTGGCTTTTGTTGATGGTCATTATAAAACATAGTTTCAGAGGAAACTATATTCTTTTTTTAATTCAAACAGGTAATTAGTAGGAATAAGGGGAATTTTAGGTATAAATATAATTTTACCCTATAGCAGATCCTGTAAAAGTGAGCTTCCAGTCATATTTGACTGTAACACTTTAATGTGTAATCTTATACCATTACAACATTTTGGAGGGTTTAGCTCAAACGCAGTATACACTGAATAATTGCTTATTTTAACTTACAAGGGGGCTCTGCCCCCTGCTCGCTTCACTTGCCTACCCCCGGGGTTGGGTAACCCGAAATACATTGATGAATGTATGAGATATATCGAATTGTAAAGGTGTAGATGATGAACAAAGGAAGTAAAGAACCCATGGCATGGCACATTAGAAGGATCTATTGGAATACTTCTTTATACACAACATTTGTAGTAAAATCGTTGATAGAGTGTGTCATCTGGATCTAACACGTAGATCTGTGCATATTTGCGTTTGTGATTTGGCTCAGGGTGCACTGTTCCAATCCGATGTAATATTTGTCCACATACGTAGAAGCAGTATGGGCCATTGCCAGCTGTTGGCCTGATATTTACCCCGGTTGATGCAAAAGCAAATGAACTATTGTAGGATCTAATGCAGTCCATAATGTTTTTACTTTCGGGTACATTGTTAGTTTAGAAACATCCGTAGATATTCAAGATATTCATCTAAAGGAGGCAGTCTAACCTGACCCCTTTGACAACAACGTGTAAACTCATTAGTTGTATTGCCAGTTGTTTCTTCAGGGAAGTTAAGTGAATGACAATGACAGCAAATGATATTCATTAATCCTAATGAATGTTCATTAATAGTGGACGCACTTAAAACCAAAAAGCCCTCAACCTGGGTGGGACGCCACAATACTTTCGAATTTTATTGCTTTCATATTGTGTACCTTTGTCTGCATGTGTATCTTCAGACTTCAATTTGTCCTGGTATTTTTTCAATTATGACTGACATGACAAAGTGTCACAAAAGTTTTACCTGAACAATCGCTGACTTTCTAACCCCACACACAACTTTCTAGCACCCTCTTCAACGCCCCCCCTATTACCGCATGAAATCAATACCCCGCTATCAGTCCTCCGTGCTGTACTCCGCCTTCCCTCAGCGCTGAGACCACATGATTTGTGTGTACCATGTGCTTTTAATTTACACGATTGATTTTTTTTTGATCGGTGTGCTCTTATATATTCCGTACTATCTTTGTGGACATTTGCGGACCCCGTAGTGTCTTAACCCGTGCCTGCTTTGCTTCCGCAGTTTCTGACACTTGTTGTAGGCGCCTGCGTTCATTGATCTTATCCAGGTGGGCTCGTGTGTGTATCGTTGAGCTGTATTGTGTTTGAATTTGGTGTAAAGCGTTCATCGGTTTGTACAATCCCAAGCAGCACATTATTTCTAACTTCACTCCGCAGTAGTGCCACTCACAATATGGCGGTTGTTTTATTTGCTATTTCCGTTAGTTGAGCTGTACGCGCCTGCGCAGTACGTCTCATGGTCCCATCGCCGTGTACCTGCGTCCATGCCATCCGGTTTACCATTCTCGGTTAGTAATATGGATAGTATTACATACAGCACTGACTTTTACAGGCAGCACATTTATGTGATCCATGGAATAAACTTAATGTTTTAAGCATTGTACAGATATACCATCCTGCCAAATGTCAGTTTTTTAACTAAACAGGACACAGTTTTTTTGTTCATGAGTAAATGAATGAGTGAATGAGTCAGTCAATTTTGCATTATATATGTACATCAAGCAGGTACGTCCAGGTCAAAGTCCAGTTGTATCTGCTTTCAGATGTTTATTGAAAAAGAGTATGTTTTATTAAAAAGCTCATAAATCCCAACATTAGCAACCAATAAATAGTGTTTGATCTTAAGTGCTACTGGGTATTTGTAAAGACAAAAATGACTTAAATTCTATATGGAACCACCTTCCAAATTTTAATATTGTGGTAACAAACGAACCAACAAATTTATCTAATGGTCTAAGTCCACTTTTAATTTAAAGGGAGCAGTTCCATTCTAATATTGTGACTTCCATGGACTGCAGAACCTGAGGAGCCACCTGGCCTACTTTTAGCCTAACATTGGTAATGTTCCAACAATTTATGTAAAAGTGAAAAACTATACCATTAAGTGAGAAGTTAAATCCACACTATTGAGCCAGGAAGAATATTGCTTAATATAAAGAAAAACATTTATCTTCCCTATATTTCCATCTAATAATCTGCAGCCTTGCAGCTGGACTGAAGTTACACTCTGTTGGATCAGCACAAGGGCATATGGCATTGCTAAACCCATAAGGAGCAGTGTTTCTTTCCTTTTGCTCCCCAAAAAGACCTTATTAACTAAAAAAAAAAAATTCTTTCAGTAAGTTTTGAGATTGCAGACTTGCATGTAAAATGAAACTGTATACAAGGGAAGCTTGGCTCTTTTGATTATCACTTTCGTATTTTGTAATTTTATATTTTGCATACACTATGACCCCAGTGAGGAAAATGAGATGAGATGGTTTTGGACACAAGTTTAGTCTAGGAATGTAACTGTACAGTGTGAGATAATAGCTTTGAAATAAACTGATAATGTTTTTTAAAAAGCCATTATATCACCTGCATTGCAGGTTTGCAATACCAATTAACCATTCAGAATTATGTCCTGTTTGCAGCATTTCATTTGCATGCATTATAAAAAATTAGTGAGGAAATGAAGGGGAAAAAACTGCAACTTATGAGACATATCCAAGCCAAAATGTAACAGAATGAAGTAAAACTTTTTCTGTAATATATACTGAGCAGCTTTTGTTCAGAAGATGGTAGCAAGAGAACAACAGAGGACACCATGTTCGAGTGAGTAAAAACAATTGTTAACTATTACTGATTGTTGTTGGTAGACATTTATTGAAATTCATTTTATGAGACATATCTAACTATAGTGTTATATATCATTACGGCATCTTGTAGTTATTTTAAATCAGCTTTGAATGAACCAACTTTGAATCATCTTGATAACATTATAAAATATCGCTATGCGTGCTGACCTGCACACCCACACCCTTACCCCTAACGTGACCCATTGGCCTACCTCCTTCTGCTGACACTTTATGCAGTCCATGGTAACTGCCTTTTGCTAAGCCAGCCAGAACACAAATTAACTCAAAAGTATATTTTCTATATTTTACTGGAAAAAAATCAACCGTTCCAAGTATCAAATGAAACAGTCATTTGGGTCATAATAATTTCAGTATATTTTATAAAGGATGTAATTAGTCTCTTTAGGTTAGCAGTTACTCTTTTCTCCTCTTAGCAATTAATATTTTGGAAGTGCAGTGGTCTTGCTTAATTTCATGAATAGGGCCCCTTTAATTTACACTCTGCACTGACCAGATGTCTTCTAACCAAAAGTTAACTGATTCATCTCAGTCCGACTCCTTCTTTTATTGATTCTCCATATCACATGGCCAGAAGAGACAGGGTCCTCATTTGGTAGGCTTTTATCTTAATAGGTGGGCTATGCTACAAGGTGCTTCCAACTCTCGTACTGAGGTTTTTCTGTTCTTTTAACTTTTGGTTCTTTCCTGTAAAGAGAGAATATGTTTCGAGGTATCTGGAGTTCAACTTGGATATCCAAAAAGAGTTCTAGACTGTGACAATCTGTTCATGCAAACAGTTCAGTTTAAATACCATAATTAAACCTAACTGCACATTTCTTCTTCCACTTCAGTACACAAGTTGTGACACAAAACCATGCACTCTGACATGTACTGAAAAATTATTCTGTGGTTATCAGTATTACTTTTTTCTGAAGACTAGAAAACAGAGCATATTTCAGCAACAGAGTTCATAATCTTGGTGGACACAAGCCATAAATAACTTTTTCTGCCACATTATGTTTGTTTTTTTTTCAGCTTAGAGAATGCTACTTTCTTTAAAAATGAAAATTTCATTATCTGAAGCAACAGCCGAGTACAGTGTGTTTTTGATGTTAAATTACATGATGAAGGTGTTCACTTGGATAGTAAAAAGTGTGTTTTCTTATTGCAACAGACTAGAAAAAAGGGAAATTTAACTTCATTCAATAGCTATTGGCTAGAAGCAGTGCCAGGATTTCATAAAAGGGTGGGCCTAAATTTGTCACGAGTGGGCCTAATGTTATTTTTAAATATACATTGTCGCAAAAACCAGACATAAGAGTCAAAAAAAAGGTTTGGGGCAGGCACCCGTATATTGGTATCCTGGCTGCAAAGTTGCAAAATGTATAACTGCACTGATGTGCACAAAATCGAGTCTAAAACAGAACTGAGGGAATAGGGAAAAGGTGGAGGCTTTTAAAGGGGAAGACAGGAAGTGAGATCAAAGGGCTCAGGCTCATTGGGGTCTTCAGCCATAGGCTCGAGCCTGGACATGACATCCCAGGGGCCGGAGCCGGCAAGGTCTTCTTCCATAGGCTCGGACCCGGATGTGACGTCAAGAGGGCCAGGTGGAATCTTCCATGAGTGGTCTGCAGGAAAGGGAGAAAAAGAGTAAGTGCACTCTGCCACATCCTGGTCTGATTTGGAACTGCCCTTACTCAAGCCCTTTAGCTGCCTCCCATGCGCACGTGAGTGACAACATTAAGTAAAAAAAAAAAAAAAATTTTAGAAGTTATCTTATACCAACATCAGTTATTTTTGCATGTCTAGTTTGAAAGATTTTTGTTAACACTAATTTAAACCAATTTACAAATGATGAAAATACTGTAAATTCACTGCCTACCTTTTGATGATATGTCTAAGTTACCAGTCCATAGCAAGGCACAAATCCCCAAATTATATCTCTTATAATTTGAACCAGTATCTTCATAAAACAGCATTGTTTGTAATTTGTGTGTTTTGATCATGTCTGACAGTGTATATCGTTCTTGCATTAATGAAACACAAATGTGCCCACTTTACAAACTTTAGTACCAACTGAGTTGGTGGTTTGTGAATATCAGGCAAATCTGTGGCCTAGGCTGGTCCTTCATCTTTTGGCGATGGAGTAGTTGTAGATGGTAGCAAACCTACTAAAGTAAGCACAGGTAGCAGAAGGGTTTTTACCTGTCATTGCGGAATTACCAAAATCACTATGGTAGCTGTATGATATATGTTCATGTTTCCAAATGCTTTTTAAGAGTTAAATTAACAGTAACATTAGTGATTTTGTTATGAAGGTTTTAATTAGTTGATATTTAAATCAAGGGGGGATGCATGTTATGCTGTATGCAGTATAGGCCAATTGTCATTAGTTAAAAATAAATAAATAAAAAATAAAAAACTAAGCTGCAAAACATGGTGGGCCAATTAATAACGTGGGTAGGCAGGGGCCTACCTGGACCCTGTGCTGGTGCCACACCTGCTATTGGCATGATTAATATTGATGATTTACTTACTTGTTGTCTCAAGGAAGCTTGTCTTGAATGGATTTTACCTTACAAAAGGAACAGAACCTTAAAATATAAATAAAAATACACATGCTCCACAATCAAAACCTCTGAAACCTTTGATATCATAATTAAGCAATGTGTCACACTGAATTCTAATTGTGGTGCTGTGTGTTTAAAACTGCACAAAGGTTTGATGGTTGATTTTATTTCTCGATTGTTTCTCTTGATTTATAATTCTACATTAAAATCCTTCATATACTAATTGATTGATATTTATTGCACATTTAAAGTAGAAAAAAAACAAGTAGTTTTAATGTTCACTTTCAAAATGATCAATGCAGATTTTAGCAAAAAAAATGTGACATCAGTGCCCTCTAAAGGCTTAATTAATTTTTTTTTTAAATATTTTTTCAAAATGTATAATGTACATATGTATTTAAACACTGTTGTTTTATCTCAAATATGACTTCTACTGGCAATTTTAATAAACTGCAGCAGTTTAAAATGCAGCATAAATTGGTATAATTTTCCCTTAATTAGGTGGGATACAGAATTTTTAATGATGATGGGGCAACATAAATTTAAAAAGAGAGTACATGGATTTTTGTATTGTTTACAAAATGAATGATCTTGTAGTAATTATCATATTAGGTATTTTTTGAATGCCATGTACAGTGCTGAACATGAGACACTGCTTGCTCTGCTCTCAATCAAAAGATATTTAGAAAAGACGCTAACTGTGCAGTGATTAATTTTTTAAGATTTTTTTAAAACTAATTTCTTTTTAATAAAAGGAATATATATATTTTTTTAAATTGTTTGATTATTATGAGGTTTTCTAAAACTTAGCATTTGTGTTATGACATTTACTATATGTTCCCCCTTTTTTTTTCTTTTCTTTGCAGAGTCATTATTAGAATCTTGGTATTTGCAGTATTCATTATAGTAAAGAGCCTATAACTGAGGGCAACTGAGTTTGATTTCATTGTTAAATGTTAAATTATGAGAGACATAATGTTTCTTTGTTTCTTTCTTAGATGCAAACATACAATATTGCACGATTCACATATTACAAAGTTGCTCAACAAAATAAAAAATAAAATCTCAAAATCTTTGCAAAATACATATTGAAAAATGCCATACATTACTGAAAAATTATTCAATATACAGTTTAATTCTAGAATTTAAGAAATATGCAAATTTTTTTTACATACTTAGGTTTTGAGCACTTGATCTAGAATTGTTTAAAATGAAAGTAAAAGGTCTCAAAATTAGTACCTGTCACCTTAAGTAGTATATTGTAAATGATTCTCCTTAATTTTTACCGATGGTGATCAAATAGCCATTTCAGTAGGATAGGGCATGTTAGTAGGAATCATTTGACAAAAATATGTTAAAAAACACAAAAAAAAACTTCTGGAGGTATGAAAATGAGATTTTCCATCAAATCTATTGACCAGCTTACCTGAATGTAACAGGTCTAAAGAAGGGTGTTAAAAATACGTATGTTTTTAGAATAATGAATGACCAGTTTTATATTTAAAAAAATCTTTATATTTACATTTTCTGAATATTCTTTTCTCGTTTTGAATACCCTCCCTTATTTCTTTATTAATGAGCAATATGAATGTTATATATTAATTTTTGGTACAGTGGAAAGTACAAGGTTTCGACACTTTCTGGGTGACCCTATCAATGACAATGTCTCACAAATAACCTGCACTCAGAAATTACTTACATTAGTTTGTGGAAAAATGTGTTAACTTTTTTTTTTGTTTTGTTGTTGTAAAGTTTATGAAGCTCCTGTTTCTACAGTATGTAAGGCACATTTTACTTAATTTTTTTTACAACACATCTTTTAAAATGGAGTTCTTACTTGGGGCTACAGGTGCTGGTCATAAAATTAGAATACATATCATGACAAAGTTGATTTATTTCAGTAATTCCATTCAAAAAGTGAAACTTGTATATTAGATTCATTCATTACACACAGACTGATGTATTTCAAATGTTTATTTCTTTTAATTTTGATGATTATAACTGACAACTAATGAATGTCCCAATTCAGTATCTTGGAAAATTAGAATATTGTGAAAAGTTTCAATATTGAAGACACCTGGTGCCACACTCTAATCAGCTAATTAACTCAAAACACCTGCAAAAGCCTTTAAATAAATGGTCTCTCAGTCTAGTTCTGTAGGCTACACAATCATGGGGAAGACTGCTGACTTGACAGTTGTCCAAAAGACGACCATTGACACCTTGCACAAGGAGGGCAAGACACAAAAGGTCATTGCTAAAGAGGCTGGCTGTTCACAGAGCTGTGTCCAAGCACATTAATAGAGAGGCGAAGGGAAGGACAAGATGTGGTAGAAAAAAGTGTACAAGCAATAGGGATAACCGCACCCTAGAGAGGATTGTGAAACAAAACCCATTCAAAAATGTGAGGGAGATTCACAAAGAGTGGATTGCAGCTGGAGTCAGTGCTTCAAGAACCACCACGCACAGACGTATGCAAGACATGGGTTTCAGCTGTCGCATTCCTTGTGTCAAGCCACTCTCGAACAAGAGACAGCGTCAGAAGCGTCTCACCTTTGGACTGCTGCAGAGTGGTCCAAAGTTATGTTCTCTGATGAAAGTAAATTTTGCATTTCCTTTGGAAATCAAGGTCCCAGAGTCTGGAGGAAGAGAGGAGAGGCACAGAATCCACGTTGCGTGAGGTCCAGTGTAAAGTTTCCACAGTCAGTGATGGTTTGGGGTGCCATGTCATCTGCTGGTGTTGGTCCATTGTGTTTTCTGAGGTCCAAGGTCAACGCGGCTGTCTACCAGGAAGTTTTAGAGCACTTCATGCTTCCTGCTGCTGACGAACTTTATGGAGATGCAGATTTCATTTTCCAACAGGACCTGGCACCTGCACACAGTGCCAAAGCTACCAGTACCTGGTTTAAGGACCATGGTATCCCTGTTCTTGATTGGCCAGCAAACTCGCCTGACCTTAACCCCATAGAAAATCTATGGGGTATTGTGAAGAGGAAGATGCAATACGCCAGACCCAACAATTCAGAAGAGCTGAAGGCCACTATCAGAGCAACATGGGCTCTCATAACACCTGAGCAGTGCCACAGACTGATCGACTTCATGCCACGCCGCATTGCTGCAGTAATCCAGGCCAAAGGAGCCCCAACTAAATATTGAGTGCTGTACATGCTCGTACTTTTAATGTTCATACCTTTCAGTTGGCCAACATTTCTAAAAAATCCTTTTTTTGCATTGGTCTTAATTGATATTCTAATTTACCGAGATACTGAATTTGGGACTTTCATTAGTTGTCAGTTATAATCATCAAAATTAAAAGAAATAAACATTTGAAATACATCAGTCTGTGTGTAATGAATGAATCTAATATACAAGTTTCACTTTTTGAATGGAATTACTGAAATAAATCAACTTTGTCATGATATTCTAATTTTATGGCCAGCACCTGTATATGAGGTTCTGACACATCATTCCCTATTTTCACACTTCCAACTTGAGCTATACAAGACACTGTTTTTTCATTTCTGCACCTTTTCAAAACCTGCAAACTTTAATTTCTCGTCCTCACAATACTGTCGAGTGTTAATTCTGCATCATGCTATTCTGGAAGATTTTTAATTCACTTTCATCCATATTTCCACAAAATGATAACTCAATATGTGACCCTGTTATGGTACAGTAATTGCTGTCTCTCCCCAGACAACAGTCATAGTAGCAACCAGCTACTTTAGTTTGATTGGTTTGGTCCCTTGTATGAATAGGAAGTCCATATTTGCAAGATCTGCCCTATAAAAATGGTAAATCAGGAGGCAAACCTTTTCTCGTATTCTTCACTTCTTAAAAAATAAAAGATCTTCACCAATGTATGAAGATGGCCAGATGAAGAAGCACATTTTGAATTCCTGGTAAGCTTTGTGTGCATTTCACTTTTTTACAAATGTACAAAAAGTGAAAATATTCTGGCTTTTTATACCACAACAAGCTATATGGGGTTGAGATTCTATTAAATTCATGACTGGTACCCTTACTTCCTTGGCTGTCTGAATACTGAGCAATCTTCCATTTGACTGCCACTGCAAATAAGCCCAGCAAGTTCTTGATTAGGGATGAGTGAGCCCTGTTGAATTACCTTTACCTCAAGTGTAGGAAAATACACTGAAGTCAGTCAGGGAGGGGAAACTGAACTAGTCTTGTGTGGATTTTAAATGGTGCAGTGGATGTTTAAGTGTCTCTGAGGGCTAGGAAAGCATTTGCCGACTATGCTGGACCAATTATTGTGCTTAAAAATGTGACTTGAGCTATGAAGCAGTAGTGCTGACCACTGTGCCTCTCTGAGATAAAATTATGCTCTGAATACTTTGAGAACTTTATCTATGTCCATGTCTTGATAGCTCCTATTACAACAACTATCTAACGCCCACAGAATCTGCGATGTAACAGATCAGCGTTATATACTCAGGGGTGCCGTCCCTGTCACTTCCTGATCTGCACTACTTAGCGAAGAGCAGAACATGCCTAATTCAGCAGTGAAGACACAACATGCAATGAAACTGTCCAGAACAGCAAAATATTTTCATAATATTCCCATTATCACCAGTTAATGTGCTCCTCAAATGAAAATACCTCAAGTTATTTATTTATTTTAACACATGCAAAGTATAAATCCAGCTTGAGCAACAATCAGATAGTGATATCACAAATATGTTTATATGCTGTAAATTACTCATACATGCACAAAGTAGATCAGGCAGCAGAGTAAAGTTTTATGTGGGGTGCGCTTGCAGTGTGCATGTATGAAAGTTCTGTACATGCGTGACACAAATCAAACAGGCAGCACAGATTGAACAGTGGCATTCACATCCAAAATGGCTGCTACAGCTCTGTGATGTAATGCTGGCCTTGCAGAGCATCATGGGGCAGCACTGCGAACTTTCAGGGGACAATTTGGTGAATAAGGTCACCAGCAATGTCAGCATATTTGCAATAAGAAACATTTTTGCAAAGTTCACCAATCATATCTATTCTCGACAGAAGCTAGGTATTATTAAATAGTAAAAATCTAAATGCAGTATTGCTGTAATATATTTTATTTATGTTATGTTTTTGATTTTTTTACTGCAATGCCCAAGACACAAGTCAGTCTTGTGTGATAATACATAATTTTTATTCAATTATGTTTATTATACCACTCTTAAGGTTAATGGTAGCTGTTCAAGTTTAAAAGAACATGGTTATACAATATTTAAGTACACCCAACAGGCATCAATATGTTCAAAGAAAAAAAAAAAGAAGATAGCATACTTCATATCTTGTACTAAAGGTCTACTTGACATCTCTGCTATGTTGATCTTGCATGATTACACACAAATACTATTTTATAAATAGATGGAAGTAGCTTCTGGACTTTGTCATTTATTACATTTATTAACAGTTTGTTAATATTGAAATTCTATTTACATACATGTTAATTCTATACTTATTTAATGTTATCTTTTTGATTTTCTTTAAAGTTCCAAGTCGTCCACCTGAAAACGTGGTAGCTTCAGCCACATCCTCGGAAACCATTTCATTGTCGTGGTCTGTGCCACCAAAGGAGGCTCTTAATGGCATTCTGCAGGGTTATAGAGTTATATACTGGGCAAATCTTCCAGATGGAGGTATGTATTTTATTGTATGATAGCTATAAACATCTAAGATAAGAAGCTGGAATCCAAATCATGGGATTTGAATTTTTGACTGTATCCTTATCAGACTTAAGACATAATACAGAAAGACACCTTCAGTATTTAGTTTATAAATTTATAGCTATAAATTAAGGTTACCAGAAATAAGTAATTAGAAGTAATTACTTGGGGTACAAGTAAAAGAATTCTAAGTTTCATTATAGACCTTGATTTTAAAATATTACTTCTTCATGTAAAATGGATTGTCTGTTCTGTACTGTCATAATATACTCTACAGTGGATAGCAAATGTGGGGATGGCTGTTAGTAAGTGCAATGTTAACGTATTTGTCTTCAGCTGCATCTCAACATAGTTGCCCTGAAATGTAATTTTACTCCAAATCAACTATTATAACACGAGTTGTGACTGCAAGCTAATGCAGGTTGGAAAGTTTACATTTAAAGTAAAAAATCTATTTTATGTTATGCCATGTTCACCTAAGCCTTTCCTGCTTTTTTCTATTCAATTCGGCATGCCCATGGCCATTTGCAACATAATATGAGATTCAGCCATGGCAGCAATACCATATTTCTTTTTCCTTTTGCTAGACATGTTACTTATGTCTTCACACTCTTTTTTTCTAAGAATTGTCCCCTGTTGCTCAGAGATTGTATCTACAACACACTTTTCTGTGGATATTCACATCTGGTTTTAGCCACTACTCAGTTTTAGATTTTCACCTCTATCTCTGCTATGACATTTTTGTTAGTTACAGTATTTTGCTTGTGCATTTAAGAATTTTTGACTCTGCCTTTCTTTTTGTTCTGGTCTGCTTGTATGAATTTTGTCCACTCTCTCTTTTACAACTCCTGTTCAGTCTTGTCATTATGCCCTTGTTTGTTTTTATTTGCTGTTGTCTGTGTTCTGACATATTTATTATGTATATGTGTGTGTGTTGTGTATACAGTATGTATGTCATTTCAGAAATTAAACCACTAGATGGCAGAAGTGTTCTTTTCTAGCAATTTACACACTTTTCTGTATTTGTTTATTTCTACTGCATGCTGTAAAATCTTTCATATTTTTTTTTTCTCATGTATGATAAGATTGGAATAATCCGATCTACCATACTGTACTGTAGCCCAATCCTTGGTAACTGAACACAAAGTCAAAACACTGGGGTGGTAAATTCATAACAGAAGGTTAAAAGGTGTAGAGGTAATGTGTAATTATTAGTGTAGAATTAATCTGTAATTATTAGTACTGCAATTAATGGGAATTCTTGGTATACTCTTCACATTTACAAATATTAAACAAGGCATTTAGCTATTCTTATAGACAATAAATCTGGAATTCTCTAGTGCTGGAGAGCAATGATTTGTTAAAATAAATCAGTAATGAAATATAACATTTTTTGTGGCTATTCCTATGACAACACAATTGTTTTTTGCACAATTATGTTGTACTTTTAAGAGTTTAAAATTACATAAATCTGTAGCCTATAAAACTGTTAGGATTTTGTGTCACCAAATACAGAGTAGTCTAGAGTAACTACTATCCTCTTGAATGTGGACAGATGCAGTTCTGTCTTTCATTTTTTTTGCTGCAGAATGACGTCTTAGCTAGATGGTTTAATAATGTACTGAATCCATTTGTACAAGAGGAGGGTGCATTCACTTTGAACATTAATGCTGAGACTCTTTTGATGTGAGTTCTTGTGCCATGGATGAAATGATTGATTCAATTTGGCTGAAACCTATTCTGCACTTTGCTGAGCTTTAGAGAATGCATCTGGTGCATTTTTACAAAAGTCTAAGTACGTCAGGAATTAATGTTTCACCTCTTCTGAGCTCATGCCTGTGTGACACTTTGTTTTTTTCTGTAGATTTCAAATGTTACTTAACTCTTATGAAGTACATGTCAAAAATTAGGCTTGGTGGAAATAATTTCAAAGGTGCATAAAAGTATAAAAACAAGTGGTTTAGACATGATGAGATAAGAGCACAGCATCCATCCATTACTTAACTTGCCCAATCCAGTTCAGGGTCACAGAGACTAGAGCCTAGCCTGGCAGTATCAGGCACAAAACAGAAACCAACTCTGGACAGAGCACACCCCACCCATGAATTTAACTTGCCTGTTTGGCGAGAAAAACCCATGCAGTCATAAGGAGAATGCGCAAATTGCACACAACAAATGGGTCAAGATTTTAACCCAAGGGGCTCATGTCACACAAATTTGGTGAAAAGAAACGCATACTTTTTGGAACATTAATGCACAATTGTCTTCCTACAACCCTAAAAATAGATTCCTTGCATTCTGTGATGGATGGATATGTGTTAATTGATCATTTAAAATGCAGAGTTTTAAATTATTTAACAATCATATTTTACATTAAAACTACAAAGCATTTAGTTGCTTTATACAAAAACACTATGAAATTAAATCATGCTGATAAATCAGTGTTTATCTTATAGATAATAGAAAGCTAAACTGATTTAAGTTTCAGTTGTCCTGTGTTGTTTAATATACAGTACTGTAGTTTTATGTTTTGTTGATATTAAATGTTATTAAACATACAAAATTTTTCTCTAGGGTCTTAAAAATGTGAGAGCTACTACCAAATGTATAAATTTAATAAATAAAGTTGTAATCTACCATTTGGTTTTATATCCAAATACAACAAAAAACCTTGTGATTCTGATCTGATTTTTTTGTTTACCTCTATCTGTTCTGCACAGAACTTGGTGAAATTAAGAATGTGACAACTTCACAACCATCACTGGAACTGGATGGTCTGGAGAAGTACACAAACTACAGTATTCAAGTGCTTGCTTTCACTCGGGCAGGGGATGGAGTTCGTAGTGAACAGATTTTCACTCGCACCAAAGAAGATGGTAAGTGAAAACTGCAGTTGTGGCTCATCGGTATGAAGGGTCAAATGTAGAACTGTGACAAAAATTGTGATAATTTTCACTTCTGAAAACGCTTCATTAAATACAGCAAGATTGGTTTGTGTGCCAAGTCTAACGTAATACAAGAAAAAGCAATGTCCATCATCCCAACAATAGTGTTGTGAACCTGTTCTCCTTGTAATACAAAACTAGTGTACTCACAATCTATCAAACTACACATAGTACAAAGATAATAGAAAACCTGTAATGGAATCTATCTATCTATCTAAGTAAATTAGCTATTTGGGAAAGAAAATATAATATTGTAATGGGTGGTTTGGAAGATCCAATTGTACTTTTTAAAAAACTATGCATTAGTTGCATTTTGATAGATTTTAATTTTTACAAATCCACAAAGAATTTTGACAAGTTTAAAACCATATGGTGTGTGAATAGTATATTATGTGACTGTATTAATGAAGAACCGCAGTTTGTTTTTTAGGGGAGTTTGTGGGTTCAGTTGTATTTCCAAAAATATTTAACATTGAAATGTATTTATAATAGTATAATGTGTAATAATATAACAATATAATGTGAAAGTTGTTGTATAGTTGACTGATGTTTTTGTCAATAAAGTTTGTTTTAAAAAAATCTATCTATCTATCTATCTATCTATCTATCTATCTATCTATCTATCTATCTATCTATCTATCTATCTATCTATCTATCTCTGATAGAAGTTTTCTTTTACAGTTCCTGGCCCCACAGCAGGTGTGAAGGCTGCTGCTGCGACTGCTTCTGTAGTGTACGTCTCCTGGCTGCCACCACTGAAACTAAATGGCATCATTAGAAAATACACTATTTTTTGTTCTGATACCTTCCCCATGGTAAGCTATGACAAGCACTGCTTCTTTGAAACTTTCAATATGTATTAAACACAACTTATATTTTGAGATTACATTAAGAAGCTGATTATGCAGAATGAGCATCCATGTGTATATCTAGTTTATTTAGTTTTTTATTCCCCAAAGATTTTAGCCCCTGCAAGAAATAAATGATATAATTCAGTATTAAGAGTTGTTGATTAGGTCGTATTTAGTCTTTCACGTAAACAGAATAAAGCAAGTATTGGTTGTATTCTGCTTACTGTACATTATGAAGAAACAAACTGTTGTTCTTAGCTGGGAAAAGACCCTGAAAGTGGCAAAAAGTGACCCTGGGGACGGGGTTTGACGCCTTCTCTAAACCAAAGGCCATTAAGTTCAAAGTCGGGGGTAGAGGGGGAGATGAAGAAGCCACAGTCTGTGAGAGAGGGGGATAAACAAGAGGTAAAGAGAATGTTTTTTTGTATTAGACTGGCAGATAAGTGAACAATTCACTCACGTGACAGAAATGGCTTCAAGGCATATTCAGTTAGAACCAATGGGAGAGCAGGGTTTTCTTCTTTGTTTTTCTTATCATAACCCTCAAAGTAGGTATTATTGTGATGCTCTTGCCATTTCAAATCCCGTAAACGCCAAAAGTGACTCTACTTCATTGGGCCCTTGAGCAAGGCCCTTAACTCCATCCTGGGTATGATGTTAATCTGCATCCAGCCCTGCATGTAGGTCCTCCAACCTGCAGGGAAAAACCTGGGGGTTGGTGGTAGAATTGGCACTCCAGCCACCATAAAAAAACCTAACACTGTTCCATTCCTTCTGAACTAGTGTGGTGCTGAGGTGTCGCCTGTTGCATGTCTGCACTCAGGTCTTAATCTGGCATCCTGAGTTAGTTTGTCATGTGGTGGGTGCCTCATTGCTCTGTGTCAGCATGCGCTCCTAACCTCTCCTCTCCTCCTTGAGGGCAGCCTTGGGTGACTCGTATTAAATTAGTTAATTTGATATATACAGTAAAGAGAACCAAATTTCATTATGGTAGGTAGAATAACCTATAGAGTTACTTCAAAAATGTCATTTTAACAGACTAAATGTGTAATCTTTGGAAACATAATAAAGCTTTCACTAAATTGTTTTTCAAAACCAAAAATTGGACAAAAATATTTAGTTTTAAGATGAAACAAAAATTGGCTTTTATTCAGGCTCTGACCATAACATTTTGCCTTTCAAGATTTTCAGGACAACATCAGTTGTTAAACTGAAGGCATCATTCACTGACCCATCGCTTTGATAACAAATTGGACTGTGTATAGGGAACTGAGAGTAGAACTGTCAGTGTGAGCCCTTAGTTCTTGCACGCATCCCAGGACACACACACACACACAATGTCTTCATCCTGATGTCATCAGTTAATCTCACGGTTTCTCTACTGACTCTGAAACCAGTGTCCCTAAAACAACCTTACCCTTTTCATTGAAAAGATACATACATTTTCCACAATTACAGCCAGACTTCAAACCTGCTAATGGCAGATTGTGTTCATTCGGATACAGAAACAAATTACTTTAAAAATACTATTCTTCAAAAATTACACAGGGTTTGATTTTTGGCTGAATGCAGAAAACCTCTTTTATGCTGCCCTTTTTACAGAATTATAAATCATACTAATTTAATCTCAAGTTGCAATTAGGGAGGAAATTACATTTTGATACACTGACCTGATTATTTACCGTAAAAGAATAGTATGGTGTCAAGTGCTATACTGGATCTTGTAATATTTTGCGTCATCCATTATTAGTACAATTTTATATAGGTGGTGAGTTAGGCACAATAGCATATATTTATTAAAGAACTTTACAGTGTTAAGGAGCAATGGTTAATTCTGCTGCTTCACTAATGTAGTGTGCTGACTTTAAATCCTGTTTTAGATCACTATCGGTGTTGACTTTGCATATTTTCCTTGTGTCTGCATGTTTTTTTTTTCCTCTGACTATTCTGTTTTTTTTCTTCTCACATCCCAAAGACACGCTTTCACTACTAAACTTCAAAAAGACAAATTAGGCCAAAAACATATATGTTGTTATTTTCAGCCACTAAGATGATATGTTCATTTGTGATTATGCATTGAACTCCTGTGGGTGTGAAAGAAACTGTCTCTGTGCATGGCTGGCCACATCTCAAGGACTGGATCCTGCTTTGAACTTAGTGCTGCTGGTATAGACTCTGGCCCCCTATTGGTTTAAGCAGGATTTGGCAGATCATATTAAAAATAAGAGGAGGAAGGATGTTCTTAATAAAAAGTAAGTTGGACCTTATTAATATTAGTGAGAACGAATGAGGAAACATTTTTATCCAGTGGACTGATTGCTGTAATGCAGTATCATGGCACTTGGCATACTGAAGCTTGAAAATTCCCAAATGAATTGTCTTTGTACAATTAGGTAGATGGTGAGTTAGCCACAATATCACATATTTAATACCTTTAACATTAACAACATTATAAAAGGATAATATAAATGCTATAGTAATAGAAAACAGACAGCCAAGGATTCCTGCTATTGTATAGTCGGGCATTTAGGCTAATTACCCTACACTTCCAAATTAAAGAGTTAAGCTTCAGACTTTAAGTCTCTCCTCAGTACTCATTGCCATGGTTTTCAATCCACATCATCCACCAACTCTACTATACATTCCACTTTAGTATATAACCAGTTGATTTTAATTTTAACCTTTAGTTAAAGTTTTGAGATAACAACAACTCACTATCTAAAATGCAAAGTGTTTATTCATATTAAACCAATGTTTATTCATATTACAAATCTGTCAAGAAATCTACCTATATATTGGAGGTGTAAACACACAAATTTAACAGTAGATTACATTTATCAATTTCTAATTCATGATATGATATTTTTTTGATAAGTCTTTGTCCATCATTGTAATCATCAAGTGTGACCCTACAAAGGCCAAAGGCAGAAGGTGGCATGGCTCTGCCTAACTTTCAATTTTAGTACTGGGCAGCAAACATACAACATATTAAAACCTGGACATTGACACAAATAGATGAACACACAATAGCTTGGTCTGCAATAGAAATGAAATCCTGCAGTACTTCTTTATATTCCTTGGTTTGTACCCCTATAAGTACAAGTTATCATCAATATGCTAACAACCCAATTGTGCTTCATTTACTCAAAATATGGAACCAATGTAGGAAGTACTTCAAGATAGAGAAGCTTTTATTTATGGCACCTCTGCACGAGAAACACCTTCCCCACCGTCTCAAATGTACGCAGTTTTTAATGTCTGGAAAACATTGAGGATTGAATCACGTAGAGATCTGTATATAGACAATGTCTTTGCATCCTACGAACAATTACACTCCAAATTTAACTTTCCAGCAACCCATTTCTTTTACTACCTTCAAATTAGAAACTTTGTTAAACAAAACCTGTCCAATTTTCCTCACATCCCACCTACCTTTATACCGGGGAAAATATTGATCAGTCTTGAGGACTCAGACAGCATCTCCATAATATATAAAACCATTTTACAGCCCCTCCCTTTCAAAGATACCAGAGTACAGAGGGAAAAGGATCTCTTACTCAACATCTCAGAAAAGAAGTGGAAGGCAGCAATGCACAGAATTCACTTGAGGTCCATAAGCGCAAAGCATTCAGGTATTCCACATAAAATCATCTATCTCGTTTAATATTGTCCAAAATGTTTCTAGGGCAAGATTCAACCTGTGAACGTTGCAATCAAGTTCCGGCCTCATTGGGCCACATGTTTTGGGTGTGCACCAAATTAACATCATTCTGGACCAAAATCTCTAAATGCCTTTCAGACAGCCTTGGAGTCACAATCCCTCCTAATCCGCTAACAGTTGTGTTTGGTGTACTTCCAGATGGGCTTAAAGTGGAGAAGGACAAACCAACTGTAATTGCCTTTACTTCACTATTGGCACGTAGACTTGTCTTGCTCAACTGGAAGAATCCTAACTCACCTATTTTAAGTCAGTGGGTAACTTATATTATATATTATTTGAAATTGGGGAAAAAAATCAAATTCTCACATAGAGGATCTGTACAAAACTTTTTCAGAACCTGCCAGGATCTAATCAATAACATTTTAGAATAAGCATTTAAATTGAGGAAGCGGATTCTCTCCCCTCTTTTTTATTCTATTTATTTTTATTAATTTATTAATTTATCTATTTACTTATTTTTATGAGTTTAAAGTTTTACTCTGCTAGCCTAGCTCTCTTTCTTATGGGGGTTGATTTGCTTCGAACCTAATTTTGTTACACTTGACTTGCTTGTATGGAATGTTATTTGATTTTAATGAAATCAATGAAATGCTTAAAAAAAAGGAATAAAATACAAGAAAAAAACAAACTGAAGAAAGGAACAGTCTGTCATTTCTGAGAGGATGATTGCTAAGGATAATATTTAGAGACTAAAATGACGAAGAGGTAATCTAGGTGTGCTTTTATTTTGAATAAATTAATGTGCATTTAATAGTTATTTTGCATTTGTAAATATTCATTTTCTACAGCAGAAATTAAAATAATCTAAACAAAAACACTGTATAGTTTTTTTTTTTTTGGCAAATGGCTTTTTATGGTCTCCGCATGCAATTAACATAGGTTTAGTTCCAGATTTAGTTCCTGTACACCCAAATTAAAAAACTAAATAAAACAACTCCTTAAAAATAAAAGTTTTTGCAAACTTCATCCTTAGATTTTAATCCATTGCAGAGCCACCAGACATTCTGTGCTCATTTAACACTTGGCAATTTAGAGTGGCTAAGCATGCAAGTTATGTAAACTGATAAAAACATTAGGGACATTGGCAAATTCCATCAAGAGGAGATACAAATTGGCACTCTCAACGCAGGGCCTGTGAAGCAGAGATTGCCTCATACACCTGGCTATCTTGCTGTGAGTTGCTTCCAGTCTTGGGCAGGGCACAAACAAGTGTTCTGTCCTGTGCATGTAAAGTCAGAATTAGGCACATTAGCAAGGTGAACTAAAGAGACGTCCCGCTGTTCATTATGTATTTGGCCATTTGACTATGCATGCTCATCTTAAAACAGGTTCTTTACATTTCAACACTGTTAACTTGTACAATGCCACTGCATATATATTTTTCACTTGCCACATGTTAATGCCCTTTCCCACTATATTGCTTGCATGTCACCTCTTTTTTTTCTACTGTTTGCATTTCAGAGCCACAGCAGACTATGCAAGATGGGTTCAAGCTAAAAATGTAAAATATAATAGAACAGTTTTGCCACATCCCAACTCAAAAAAAATTACAATTTGTAGTAGATATTTGTACATTAATTAGCCTTGTGAATGATAACTTGCTGGTAAAGTTAAGCCAAGACTCAACATATTCAGATCATGAAGGGTGTCTTCTCAAAGACCCATATCAAGCAATAAAGAAATATATACAGAAGCCAAATATGTATGTTTTGTTTTTTTGTTTTTTTAATCAGGTAGATGTGACATTAAAACAGTAAGCTGAATATTAAACCAGAAAAACTTAAAGTGAGTGCTATTGTCTCTCTTAACAGGTAAGCAGCGAATTTGAAGCATCTCCAGATGTCTTCTTTTACCGGGTCCCAAATCTAAGTCGCAACCGTAAATACAGCATTTGGGTGGTGGCAGCAACAGCTGCAGGAAGAGGAAACGCCAGTGAAATTATTACAGTGGAACCTCAAGCCAAAGGTATTAAATATAAACAAACTCATTTTTATAAATTATTGTAATGTCTATCATTATGTGTATTTATTTTAACAGACTGGCATTGTATTACATTAGTGAAGTACCATATTAGCCCATATACTGTATTTCAAGGAATAAGGTAAGCAGCTTGTTTATATCTATGAAGAACAGTCTTCATTTTAATGATCCTTACCGATGAGTGAACACAACGTAGTTCACTTAACTGTGAGTTTGGTGAAATCACGGAAATGTTTGAGAAACTTTGCTGAACTCCGCAAAATGCATTGAAATTGATGGGGAGGGTGGAACTGAACTAGTTTTAAGTGAGTTATAATGGTGAAATGATCTTTTAAGTGTCCCTGAGGGCTAGGGAAGCATCAGCCAACTATGCTCAACTGATTATTGTGGCCCAAAAATATGATCTGAGCTGTGAGGTACCACTGTTAATAACTGTGCCACCATGCCTCAAACAATAAAAGACATAGAAGGAATAATAACCACAAACAAAATACAACTTTCATTTTGTAAATATATATGTGTTTCACTGCACTCGCAGTGTCACAAACATGGGGCAGCAGCTTGCAACTGGGTAATTCTATTGTTTGAAATTGCAGCTCTATATGTAGTTGGAACATCTTTTTTGTTTCCAATTTATCTGTGCATATACTTTGTACCTTTTTCTTCCATCAAGAAGATGCCTTGTAAACAGTAATTCATCTTTCATTATTATAATTTCACAGGGTCTCATTCTAAATCCGAAAGGAGGAGAGCTACTTTAAGGCTTGTTTTGACTCATAAGTGTAGCACGTGACTAATTATGAATGTATAGTTAGCCATGTGTTGCTGTGTGAGGCACTTGAGTGACCATACATGGATCAGTGTTGTATATCCGATGGCAGTACTCAAAATATTCTCATTATTGTCAGTTAATGCACCCTTCAATTTAAAATACTGCATGTTTTCTTTTTTTAATGTATGAAGTGATGTGACATCTTGCATGTGTAACAGGGCAGCAGTCTTACTGTATGCATGCCAAACGTTCTGGGCATGGCTGCTATATAATAATAATAATAATGCATTTTATTTATATATCCCTCTGATGTTACGTTGGCCTCACAAAGCATCATGGGAAGATAAGCAAAAATGTTTGTCTAAGTCAGCTGCATAGTGAATTTTTAGGAAAATATTTAGCAAACAAGGTCACCGGCAAGCATAATATATTTATTGCATAAAAAGACTATTTCATGCCCTCTGTCATAATTGATCTTTGCAATTGCAATCAAGCCATTGGCTATTTACTTTCAAAATGTGTCAGAGATAATGGGGATAATCAGAGAAGGACTTGAACAGAAAATTTCACTATATGCGGATGACATGGTACTGTATATATCAGACCCACAAACCTCAATACCAGTAGTCCTTAATATACTAGCAGAATTTCAAAAGATATCCGGACATAACATTAACTTGAACAAAAGTGTGCTTTTTCCAGTGAACTCTCTTGCACACAATATTAGTGGACACATTTCATTTATTTTAGTAGATCAGTTTAAATACCTAGGAGTAAACATCACAAGTAAATATAAAATTAAACAAGATGTGAACAGATGGTCTACCCTCCATCTTACACTAGCAGGGAGAATCAACACTGTCAAGATGAACATCCTTCCTAAGCTTTGTTTATTATTTCAGAGAGTCCCCATATACATTAACAATTTGTTCTTTAAGAAATTATACTCAATCATAACCTTATTTACAATGGTTTACCTTTGGAATTGGCAACATCCACGCTTCAACAGGGTGACTATACCGACAGTACTTTTCAATTTTTTTTTTACTGGGCAGCTAATGTACAAGCTGTAAGGACCTGAAAATCGACACCAATTGTTAAACATACACAAGCCTGGTTTGCAATAGAAATAATATCTTGCTGTACTTCTTTAAATGCCCTGCTCTCTGCCAGTTGTCTATCAATCACTCAGAATATGGAACCAATGCAACAAGCACGTTAAGACAGAGAAGCTTGTATCTTTTTCTACCCTCTGAAACTTGCACAGTATTTAAAATTGTTCGGGATTAAAACACTAAGAGACTTGAATATAGGTAATGTCTTTGCATCTTATGAACAATTACGTTTCAAATTTAACTTCCCATCAACACAATTTTTCCACTTCTTTCAAATCAGAAACTTTGTTTAAAGAAACCTGCCTAATTTTCCTTACCTACCACCCAATTCTATTCCAGGAGAAATATTGATCAGTCTTGAAGACTCGGACAATATCTCAATAATACATAAAAATATTTTAAAGTCCCTTCCTTTCAAAGATTCCAGGGTACAGTGGGGAAAGGATCTTTCACTTATTATCTCAGGGAAGGGGTTTAGCGCAGCCCTGCATAGAATACACTCTAGCTCCATATGCACAAAACATTTGGTCAACTCAAAATCTTTTATCGATCACATTTATCTTGGTTAAAATTGTCCAAAATGTATTCAGGGCAAGATCCAGCCTGTGATCATTGCAGTCAAGCTCCAACCTCAATGGGCCACATGTTTTGGATGTGCACCAAATTAACATCATTCTGGAGAAAAATCTTTGAATGCCTATCACACAGCCCTGGTGTCACAATTCCTCCTAATCCTTTAATAGCTGTGTTTGCTGTACTCCCAGATGGGGTTAAAGTGGAGAAGGACAAATTGATTGCAATCGCCTACACCACATTATTAGCACACAAATTTATCTTGCTGCACTGGAAGAATCCCAGCCCACCCGGTATAAGTCAGTGGGTAACTGATATTCTATACTATTTGAAATTGGGAAAAAATTAAATTTTCACTTAGAGAATCTGTTCAAAACATTTTAAAATTCTGGCAAGACCTAATTTATAAAATTCTAGATTAAGCTTTTGTATGTAATGTTACGGGCGGCACGGTGGCGCAGTGGGTAGCGCTGCTGCCTCGCAGTTGGGAGACCTGGGGACCCCGGGTTCGCTTCCCGGGTCCTCCCTGTGTGGAGTTTGCATGTTCTCCCCGTGTCTGCGGTGGGTTTCCTCCAGGTGCTCCGGTTTCCCTCCCACAGTCCAAAGACATGCTGGTTAGGTGGATTGGTGATTCAAAATTGGCCCTAGTGTGTGCTTGGTGTGTGGGTGTGTTTGTGTGTGTCCTTCGGTGGGTTGGCACCCTGCCTGGGATTGGTTCCTGCCTTGTGCCCTGTGTTGGCTGGGATTGGCTCCAGCAGACCCCCGTGACCCTGTGTTCGGATTCAGTGGGTTGGACAATGGATGGATGGATGTAATGTTACTTTCTTTGTTGTTAAAGTAAGTCTTGATTGTATGGAGTATCTACAAAAAAAAAGACTGGCAAATTTTGCTAATTAACAATAATGATCATCAAATATTGCCATAGCATCCCAGGACCTAGCTAAAAGCAGGTGCAAAAAGCACTGGCTTTAAGTATCACCTTTTCAGGACATCGGATTTCACACTTAAAGTAAAATGATGTGTCAATGGCAATTATCAGTGTATAAAAACTATGTTTGGAAGGTGTCATTAAACAGCAATCCTGCTTGCCACATGATGTCCAAAGTGATTTCCACATCAAATGACTAAACCTACCTTTGCGACAATTATGAAATATTATAGAATTAAGCTACAGCTTATTGTACTGATTGAAAAGTAACTTAGTGGCTTAGTAAACAATACATTTTATTTATTTACATAGAAACAAAAATTTACTTCAGAACATTATTAGTTAGTATCCACTACATGGTACTTTCAGTGCCTGCCAGAACAAATCTTTCCTCCATCTTTCAATCCATTTGTGACCCAGTTTTCTCTACTAAAATCTATCAGGACAGGCTGGAGCCATTCCTTGCTGAAGTAGGTGTAGGTAAAAATTTTCTGTGATCCTATAAACTTTAAATCTAAAGACTGGTATGCTGTTCAATAACACCTAAGGCCTTAAGCATTAATATATTATTAATGCTACAAAGCAAACATATTATTCATACAATACTTTTTGAGAGATTTTTTTAATAGTTTTATTTGAGTAATTTATGTACCAAAATGTAAAAGCAGTAACTTTAGATTGGCACTAGATGATAAACAGCAGTATTTTTTGTCAGTTTACCAGTTATTGGAAGCTGACTGCATTAAATATTTTTCATTTTACAATGATAAACCTATGCTGAATTTAGCTTTGTTTATTAAGATTTCTCAATCGATTAATTAAACTAATTAACCAAAGGCTCTCTAGGGCATTGTTCAGGTGTTCTAATATTTTCTGTGAGGGTGTTTTTGAATTAACATGACATGTAGAATAGAAAACAAAAACATTGGTCTTCACAAATACTTACAACCAGTAACAATTGCCTGCCCCTCCTTACCATTAATATCCCATTAAATACCTCTTTATGCTTGTGTGTTTTTGTCTTTAAGTGAATGATATGTAATCAGATAAAAGAAAGGTGGAATAGTATAGCATTGCTATTTTATATAGAAACCTTTTCCCATTCACAATTTAGCCTATCTATGTTTGTTATCTTAGATATTACATTTTTAGAATAGTCTGTTATATGCATTGAGTGGTTAGATAAAGCAGGAATTAAGGATATGGTTGAACATATGACCTTTAAATGTGCACAGCACTGGGACATCATTAAATTACTATTATTAATCTGTGCTCAGGATGAAATGGGTAATTTTTCAATAATTTTATAAATATGTACATTAATGATGTACCTATTATTCTTTCCTATACTATTTATCTCACAATGCATTAATGCTAAGAAGTATTCCCAGCAATTAGTGCTGTTTTTTATGTTTGCTGTGCAATAGCCGCAATAATTCTGCACAAGATTTTACAGGAAATGTCCTCCACAATACTTTTATATGATATGTTTTGAAAAAGCAGATGCACAAATTGTGTTTTATTTTGCAAACTCAGGTGTGTTCTAACCTTGGAAATTTGTTAAAACTGAACAGTTCATTAACTGCAGAATTGATTCTTCTTCTATCCAAGGATATAAGAATAAAAAAGTGTTAAACATGAAGGCAAGTTTCTTAGCCAGCTAGTCGTGGCTTATCAAGATGCTGGTCATGTTTAAGGCAATGTGCTGCATAATACTGCCTCTTGGGAGTGAAATCATTAAGTAAGCATTTTGTACCATACAGCAATGCAGTTGCGAATTTTTAGTATACTGTATTGCTGTTTTCTCACCGCTAAAGTGACAGAAATTTCCAACATTATTTTTTTAAATAAAGGAATGCTCCTATAATCACGTCATGGCCAAATTCAGAAAACACAATTTGTTAACCATCTACATGTAATGTGTTATTTACTCTTAAGTTGCCCTTTCATTGTGCACTTTGTTCAGCATATCCTGTTTTTCCATTTCTTCAAATATTGGTGGGTTTTATATGCATTTTATTTTACTATGTGTCTGGTTTTCTTATTTGAATAGGTTGTTTACTCCAGCATTATCTATCTTTATCTAATATTGTTATCATTATTATTACCATCATTTTTCTTGTTCAGCCTCAAGGGGAAATAAGAGTTGTGTATCCTGTTTCCATTTAGTCTTTCTTCAAGATCAGCTCAGTATATTTTAACTACTAAGGTGCTATTTGTATAGTTTTTTTGTTTTTTTTTTTTGTTTCTAGATGATCTTAACCACTACTTAAGTGGTTGTTTAATATTCAAAACCACCTATTTTCTCTTTCAGCTCCTGCAAGAATCCTGACATTTAGTGGCACTGTGACAACCCCTTGGATGAGAGATATTGTCTTACCCTGCAAAGCTGTAGGGGATCCGTCGCCCACTATTAAATGGCAGAAGGATAGGTAAATGTATTTTCTGTTACTAGATGCTGACAACTTCATTCTCCGTGCCTATCACAAAGGAATAAAAACAATAATCAGCAGCTGCATGTTTAGAGAGTAACGATTTGTTTCCCAGTCTGTGCAATGTTCCTTCTGTAAGACTGGAAGGATGCTTTTAAAGTATTGGGCACTGTATTATACATGAAAGAAATATATTTTGGTCCTTTACTAATTTACATTTTGAACAAAGATGGAGGATGCCACAGATATATGCCTCCATCTACTGTATGGCCACTTGGAAGGTTCCGAACCTATGTCATATTGCTATTTATTGACATTATTTACATGTTTTGTATATCATCTAGCCTGCAGTAACAAGTTAAATGATCATTTCCATTTTGACTGGGTTACCTTGATCCTGGATTTTTCAACTAATCAAAAGAATGGCTGCTTTTCTGATAAGCTCACTTCTTCCACTGGCTCACCTCTAGACTGACATCTTCTGCTCTCCTTTTTATTCTATACATAAATAACATTAAGGGAGGCATACACATACATTTTTGTCTGACTCTATCTTTTATATGATGTGGAGGAGAGCCATGGGTTTCATGTCATTGAGTTTTTTAAGTGGTGTGATCATTCCTTTTTGTATATACATACTAGGGCTGTTGTTCGATTTAAAAATGTAATCGTGATCAATTAAAATTTTTAATCTAAACTGTATATTAATCGCAATTTATCGTATTTCCTTCAAGTATATTAGTACTAGGGTGTTGTACCGTGTTAGTCATTATGGATGTAGAGAGACATTAAGCAAAATACCACCATTTATTGGCTAACTAGAAAGATTACAATATGCAAGCTTTCGAGGCAACTCAGGCCCCTTCTTCAGGCAAGATGTATTAATATTTTTCTGTAAAGCAGAGATGAGAGATTCAAACCTTCTATGATGAATGAAAACTTTGGACGGCGTTTTCCCTTGCCTGGATGCGGGTCACCGGGGCCCCCCTCTGGAGCCAGGCCTGGAGGTGGGGCTCGATGGCGAGCGCCTGGTGGCCGGGCCTGCACCCATGGGGCTCGGCCGGGCACAGCCCGAAGAGGCAACGTGGGTCCCCCTTCCCATGGGCTCACCACCTATGAGAGGGGCCAAAGAGGTCGGGTGCAGTGTGAGTTGGGTGGTGGCTGAAGGCGGGGACCTTGGCGGTCCGATCCTCGGCTACAGAAGCTGGCTCTTGGGACGTGGAGTGTCACCTCTCTGAAGGGGAAGGAGCCTGAGCTAGTGCGCGAGGTTGAGAGGTTCCGGCTAGATATAGTCGGACTCACCTCGACGCACAGCTTGGACTCTGGAACCAATCTCCTTGAGAGGGGCTGGACTCTCTACCACTCTGGAGTTGCCCCTGGTGAGAGGCGCCGAGCGGGTGTGGGTATACTTATTGCCCCCCGACTTGGAGCCTGTTCATTGGGGTTTACCCCAGTAGACGAGAGGGTGGCCTCCCTCCACCTTCGGGTGGGGGGACGGGTCCTAACTGTTGTTTGTGCGTATGCACCGAACGTTAGTTCGGAGTACCCACCCTTTTTGGAGTCCCTGGAGGGGGTGCTAGAGGGCTTACCTTCAGGGGATTCCCTTGTACTGCTGGGAGACTTCAATGCTCACGTGGGCAATGACAGTGAGACCTGGAATGGCGTGAATGGGAGGAATGGCCCCCCCGATCTGAACCCGAGTGGTGTTTTGTTATTGGACTTCTGTGCTCGTCACGTTGTGGGTCGGTGGGGGGGGTACTTCGAAGACCTCCTCAATCCCACTAACATGCCTTCCAATGAGGAAGCAGAGCCTGGGGACTCAGAGTTGGGCTCCCCCATCTCTGGGGCTGAGGTCACCGAGGTGGTCAAAAAACTCCTTGGTGGCAGGGCCCGGGGGTGGATGAGATACGCCCGGAGTTTCTCAAGGCTCTGGATGTTGTAGGACTGTCTTGGTTGACACGCCTCTGCAACATCGCATGAACATCAGGGACAGTGCCTCTGGATTGGCAGACCGGAGTGGTGGTCCCCCTCTTTAAGAAAGGGGACCGGAGGGTGTGTTCCAACTAAAGAGGGATCACACTCCTCAGCCTCCCTGGAAAAGTCTGTTCGGGGGTCCTGGAGAGGAGGGTCCGTCGGATAGTCGAACCTCGGATTCAGGAGGAACAGTGTGGTTTTCGTCCTGGTCGCGGAACAGTGGACCAGCACTACACCCTTAGCAGGGTCCTGGAGGGTGCATGGGAGTTTGCCCAACCAGTCTACATGTGTTTTGTGGACTTGGAAAAGGCATTCGACCATGTCCCTCGGGGAATCCTGTGGGGGGTACTCCGAGAGTATGGGGTACCGGACCCCCTGATAAGGGCTGTTTGGTCCTTGTACAATCGGTGCCAGAGCTTGGTCCGCATTATCGGCAGTAAGTCAAACCCGTTTCCAGTGAGAGTTGGACTCCGCCAGGGCTGCCCTTTGTCACCGATTCTGTTCATAACTTTTATGGAAAGAATTTCTAGGCGCACCCAGGGTGTTGAGGGGGTCCGGTTTGGTGGACTCAGGATTGGGTCATTGCTTTTTGCAGATGATGTTGTCCTGTTTGCTTCATCAGGCCGTGATCTTCAGCTCTCTCTGGATCAGTTCGCAGCCGAGTGTGAAGTGGCTGGGATAGGAATCAGCACCTCCAAATCCGAGACCATGGTCCTCAGCCGGAAAAGGGTGGAGTGCCCTCTCAGGGTTGGTGGCGAGATCCTGCCCCAAGTGGAGGAGTTCAAGTATCTCGGGGTCTTGTTCACGAGTGAGGGAAGAATGGAGCGTGAGATCGACAGGCGGATCGGTGCGGCATCCGCAGTAATGCGGGCTCTGCATCGGTCTGTCGTGGTGAAAATGGAGCTGAGCCGCAAGGTGAAGCTCTCAATTTACCAGTCAATCTATGTTCCTACCCTCACCTATGGTCATGAGCTATGGGTAGTGACCGAAAGAACGAGATCGCGAATACAAGCGGCTGAAATGAGTTTCCTCCACAGGGTGTCTGTGCTTTCCCTTAAAGATAGGGTGAGAAGCTCAGTCATCCGGGAGGGGCTCAGAGTAGAGCCGCTGCTCCTCTGCATCGAGGAAGATGAGGTGGCTCAGGCATCTGATCAGGATGCCTCCTGGACGCCTCCCTGGTGAGGCGTTCCGGGCACGTCTAACCGGGAGGAGGCCCCGGGGAAGACCCAGGACACACTGGAGGGACTGTCAGAATAACCTGCAAAATGTGTAAACATGTATCTGTTTAGAATGTATCTGTTATTGATTTACAATGTTTTAAATTGTACATTGTCAAAGAATATTATTTGTATAATTTTTTTTTATTATAAAATAAGTCTAAATACCTTAAACGTCAGCCCAAATGGATTGAAATTTTAGAATGATGAATTTGCACTAATTACTGTCTGTTTTTATTGGTTATACTCTAATGCAGGCTATAATGTAGGCTACAGAAGGTAACACACAAGTAGTTAATCAACAACAACAACATACCATGTCTTCTTTGGGGGGAAGTGTGAGTGAGGTATAAGGAATCAAATAATTCCACTCTGTGTCATCTGCTCTTTAGCTGCTTGCGCATGGGTAGCATCTGTACTGTGTTATTTCAGGCCAAATGTCCCTCCATGGATGACCCACTGACATTCTGTCTTGCACTCAGACCTATACCTCAACAGCCTCTTCCATTTCAAAGGAAAGGCGAACTTACATTAGCAGACATCACTTTGTGTAGTGTCATTATCTTGGTGTTCTGCTATACTGTGTGATATGACCTTATGTCTTTATTATATTTTTCTCTTGAACTTTCAATTTGTGAATGCAATGTAATGGCAAGGATGATGCTGACATGCAATCTGCCCAACATAAGCGCATCACTAAAATGAAAGTCATTCACTCTGCTTGTATATCTATCTTGATTTTAATTGTACTCTTTTTATTCTCTGCATTTTAAACAGTGAGTGTATATATGAAACAATGTGCATAAAATACTTGTTAAATCGTGTCCCTTACTGATTCAATATGGTACAATGTATTTTATGTTCCAATGAGAGACAATTCTGTATTACAAGAGATGAGTGGCGACTCTATTTGTGTGTGTGTGTAAGTAAAAACCCATTGTCAAGAAACAACACAGGAAATGTTAAAGCACTATTAGTAGACTTAAATTCATTTCCTGTTGTTTCATTAAGTGTGAAGTGCGGTCAAATTGACCGGGTTAAATTAACGCATTTAGGAAATAATGTAATCACAGAAATTTTTAATGTGTTAATCACACACATTAATCTGTGACCTATCAACAGCTCTACTAGATACTTATACAGTATAACCGAGGATATAGCTTTAGATTCTCACTGTTCTCCTTGTTCTCCAACAATTTTAAATGGTTAACTGTAGATATGGTGAAGATCAATATTTATGGAAAATTGTTAATAATTGGCTGATATCTGCTCTGAATATGAAACCAATAAGCAAGGAGTCCTAATAATGTCTGTTACTTTTAAGGAAACTATTTCTTTTTTAAGTAATGTTTCTTTTATGTCTTTTATTGAATATGTTGTTATATTATCTTTTATATAATGGTTTGGGAATCATACTATTAAGGACAAAACAGTGCCAAAATAGTAAAATCACTGGTATGCAGCACTTCTTTCACTAAATTTGAAAGAAGAACATATTCCTTCTTCTCACCAGTACATCATTGTTACTCTAGAACTGATTATTCCTATATAGATAACAATTTCTTGCCCATGATCAAATCTTGCAAATATGATGCTATTGTTATGTCCAACCATGCCTCTCTGATCATGGAGCTCACATCACTATGCCCCACATACTCATCCTGCAGCTGGGGTCTTAACCTCTTGTCATTAGCTGATGAGAACTGTACAGAATTTATATCTAAGCAAATTGATTTTTTTTAGAGACAAATGTATTCTCTGAGGTTTCTGCAGGAATACTCTGGGAAACTCTGAAGGCATTTTTAAGAGGACAGATTATCTCATATCTTTCCCACAAAAATAAATCGGAAACCAAGCTGGCCTCAGAGTTAATCATTGAAATTACCAGAATAGATCAAGGACACGCCAGGTCTCCAAATGAGGCACTTTTTAGGAAAAGACAGGCTTTGCAATCAGAACGCAACCTCTTGTCAACAAAAGAAACAGAACAACTCATTTTTAAATCTCGACAACATTACTATGAACATGGACAGAAGACTAACAAGATTTTAGTACAACAAATCCATAAGGAGGAAGTTCGCAATGCAATATCAGTAATCACCAACACAGGCGGACATAGAATCATTGGCCATGAAAAATAATGCATGCATTTAGAGAATACTGTAAGTCCTTATTATATTCAGTTTAAAGAACACAAGAAATAATCTATTGTTGTTTTTTTTTTTTTGATACATTACAGATACCACAGCTAGATACTCTAAGTGCAGAGGAATTGGATAAACCTCTGACACTATCAGAATTACTAGATGCTATAAACTCACTTCAGGGTGGGAAAGCACCAGGGGCCTCATGCATAACGCCATGCGTAGAATTCTCACTATAACATGACATAAGCACAAAAGCGGAAATGTGCTTACGCACAAAAAAATCCAGATGCATAAGTCTGTGCGAACGCCAACTTCCACGTTATTCCGTTCCATAAATCCCGGTCAGCATGAAAAGTAACACACGTGCACGCGCCTGCTGTCCCACCCCAACTCCTCCCGGAATTACGCCTCTTTGAATATGCAAATCAATATAAATAGCCCTTAAGCTCAGCCTTCTGTGAAAAGACAATGGCAAAAGCAAGAGGGAAAATAGAAGAATTACAGCGAATACCAAGTGGAGGCAAAGGAAAAACATACTATTTGTTGGTTTAAACAGTGGTATAAACAACAAAAGGAAGTTGATCGAGTGACACAGCGTGTCAGAGAAACTCGAAAGCTCAAGTTCACAAAGCCGCACAGTGCCTGAAATAAAAAAGAAGTTGTCACATATCAAAGTCGCCATGAAAAGGCGAGTCGTAGCCCACCGTCTGAGTGTCACTTGAAAGCTTATTAGGGTACAGAGAAAAAAAAGGCACACAGTGGGGAAAAAAGCACGAAATGTCAACTTTAATCTCTAAATTTCCACTTTAATCATGTAGTTTATTTTGTCATTAAAGTAGAACATCATAAACTTCATCCTAAATCATTTAATTCATTAGTTTCTCAATCCCATCGTAAATAAAGTAGCATGTTAAATGCTTTGTTTTGTATTTGAACTTCTATGTGCGCTATGTGTGTGAATCACTACGTGCTTCTGGGCTTTCTCTTCCTCCGACAGGACACAGATCCATTACATTCGTGATATTACAGCTCTCTGAATAATTAAAATACTGAAATGTATACGTGATATCATTTTCATGATGATAGGAGTTAAAGCATGTTATTAAACATGGGAACACGGTGGCGCAGTGATTGTTCCTGCCTCATGCAGAATGCTTGCTGCACCATGAGCGACCTTCGATGAAATACTTTATTGTAGCAGAACTGTCTCTTTCAAACGTACTAACCTCCAATTCCTGTCCTTACTTTTCTTTCTCCATATACCCAATCACCACACAATCAGCTCTGTAATAGATGTTAAGCCATCAGTAAGCTTAGAACGTCGATTCTTAAAAACTTTTAAGGAACATCGAAATATCTTCGTAGTACGTGTTTAACTATTCTATCCATTTATCCAGTGTTGCGAGAGCACCAGCAAGAATACAGCTCGAGGCAGGAACAATCCATGAACGGAGCTCCAGCTCCTCACTGGCGCAGCAGCACTGTGTAGTTAGTTTTATCTGTATAATATAATAAACATATTTTGCTGCATTTCATCTTAAAAATGATATTGTCATCATATAGAAATACGCGCTTTATAAAGTGGCTCATGTTTTGCAATATTATAACTGTATCACAAGTTTACAGTGAGGTAATTGTACTTATAAGTACAAACAGTTCTATAAGGAGCACTTGATGGACTAATTGAGTGCGTTTAAAGTTCTTGGGATGAAACTCTTTCTGAACTGCGAGGTCCGTACGGGAAAGGCTCTGAAGCGTTTGTCATATGAGAGCAGTTCAACAGACTGCATGGCTGAGGCAGTGTGTGCTTGATGCTGTATACCGATAATTCTCTTCCTGATCAGCTGCTGTACAGCTGTGATTCACACTCAGATACAGTGATATAAATACTCCGAGTGGTGCAGCGAGAGTAATATGGAAAAAGATGATCCGATGTGGCAACACCTAATGGGAGCAGCTGAAAGAAGAAGAAGGTGCAGTGAGAGTAACAACTCTAAAACGGTTATGGTATTTGGAATAGTTTGACCATTCTGTGGACCATTATATTGTTACAGGTTAATTACAATCAGATACATTAAACTAATAAACAATATGCGGTTAATTTCAGTGTATTTATAAAGCCGCGTCAGAGATGTGGATCTAAAAAAGAAAGGGTAATCACACAGGAACAGTAGCACTGCTTTGACGCTGGGTGCCGCCAGTCTGCAAAACCGAGCGGAGAACTTACTTACAACAAGGTATGAGTTACCGTGGAAATGTGCGTGGCTTTACGCCAAGTTTAGGTTTTATACATCGCGATTTGAATGTGGAAACGTTCTTACGCAACATTTTTGTGCGTACGCACCGTTTATACATGAAGGCCCCAGGTCCTGATGGCTACCCTACTGAATTTTATAAAAGATTTTCAGTTAAGTTAGCTCCCCTCTTATTAGCAAAATTTATAGAAGCCAGAGATAAAAAAAAAAATTCTACCTCAAACTTTTTGCCAAGCATTAATTCCCTGTTAATCTGTTAACCTAAGAAAAATAAGGACTTACTGTATTACAATGTGCATCATACAGACCAATCTCACTTTTGAATAATGATGTTAAGATACTCTCTAAAGCCCTAGCTAGAAGGACTGAGAAAGTGTTCCCTTCAGTAATGTCACAAGACCAAACTGGATTTATTAAAGGTAGACATTTGGCTTCCAATCTTCGACGCCTATTTAATGTAATATATTCACCTATTAAGTCTAACACTCTGGAGATCATATTATTTTTGAATGGGATTACCTGTTCACCACTTTGCATAAATTTGGGTTTGGCCCGAACGTATGTGCATGGATCAAACTACTGTATACTAGTCCAGAAGCTTCAGTTTGTATTAACAATATTATTTCAGTCTACTTCAAACTACAACACGGTACTAGACAAGAATGCCCCTAGTCACCACTTGTATTTGCAATCACCATTGACCCAATGGCTGTTCACTTTCAAAATGCATCAGAGATAAATGGGATTTTCAAGAACTTGAACAAAAAATATCATTATATGCAGATATTATGGTTCTGTATATATCAGACCCACAAAAGTCAGTGCCTGCAGCCCTAACTACTAGCAGAATTTCAAAAGATATCTGGACTCAAAATTAATTTGAACAAAAGTGTGCTTTTTCCAGTGAATTCTGTAGCAAATAACATTAGACTGGACATCTTCCCTTTTATCATTGCAGATCAGATTAAATACTGTACCAAGGGGTCAACATTACAAGGAAATATAAAGTTCTTTTTCAAGAAAATTTTGCTGTTTGCATAGACAAAATTAAACAAGACATGCATTGATGGTCTACCCTCCATCTTACTTTAGCAGGGAGAATGAACATTGTCAAGATGAATATCCTCCCTAAGCTTCTGTTCCTATTTCAAAACATCCCCATATACATTAACAAATATTTTTAAGAAATTAGATTCAATCATAACCTTGTTTATTTGGAATTCAAAAAACCCACGCTTTCAAAAGGCGACCCTACAGCGACCTAAATCAGAAGGTGGCATGGCTCTATCTAATTTTCAATTTTATTACTGGGCGGCAAACATACAATCTATAAAAACCTGGACATTGACACAAATAGATGATCACAGACTAGCTTGGGCTGCAATAGAAATGAAATCCTGCAGTACTTCTTTATATTCCTTGCTTTGTACACCATGTAAATGAAAGGTATCGTTAATGTACTAACAACCCAATTGTCCTTCATTCACTCAGAATACGGAACCAATGTAGGAAGCACTTCAATGTAGAGAAGCTTTTATCTGTGGCACCTCTACATGATAACCACCTTTTTCCACCCTCTCAAACTTACACAGTTTTTAATTTTTGGAAAACAAATGGGATTAAATCATTTAGACATTTGTATATAAATAATGTCTTCACATCCTATGAACAATTACACTCCAAATCTAGTTTCCCGCCAACACATTTTTTCCAATATTTCCAAATTAGAAACTTTGCTAAATTAAATCTGCCCAATTTTCCTCACCTCCCGCCTATTTCTGTTCCAGAAGAGATATTGATCAGTCTTGGGGACTCAGGCAGCATTTCTGTAATATATGAAAACATTTTAAAGTCCCTTCTTTTTAAAGATCCCAGTGTACAGTGGGAAAAGGATCTCTTACTCAACATTTAAGAAACTGAGTGGAAGGCAGCCATGCACCGAATTCACTATAGCTCCATATGTGCCATGCATTCAATTAAACTTAAAATCTTTTATCAAGCACATCTATCTCGTTCAGCTTCACTAGGCCACACGTTTTGGGTGTGTACCAAATTAACATCATTCTGGATAAAAAATTTTTAAATACCTATCAGACAGCTTTGATGCCACAATCACTCCTAACGTATTAACAGCTGTATTTGGTGTACTCCCAGATGGAGTTAAAGTGGAGAAGGACAAACAAACTGTAATTGCCTTTACTTCACTACTAACAGATAGACTTGTCTTGCTCAACTGGAAGAATACTAACCCACCTCTTTTAAGTCAGTGGGTAATTGATGTTATATACTATTTGAAATTGGAAAAAATCTAATTCTCTCTCTGTTCAAAACTTTTTTTAAAACCTGGCAGGACCTAATCAATAATATTTTAGAATAAGCATTTATATTGGGAGAAAAGACTCCTTTCTCTCTTTACTACTCTCAATAGTTTTACTCTGGCTATTGGCCTTCCTCCCTTTCTCATGGGTGGGGGTTGATTTGAATTTAGTTTTGTTAAGTTTGACTTGATTGTATGGAATGTAATATTCTTTGAATAAGTTCAATAAAAGATAAAAAAAAACAAAAAAAACTTGAAAGATAACCAATCTGATTCCCAAAACTCAAACCCAATAGATATAATAGTTGTTTTACTCCCAGTGGTATAAGCATTCATAACTGCAATGAGTATAGGGGCTCTTGCAGCGTACTATTAGAATTGAATGCTCTTTTATATATAAAAATCACACATGTGCTCTATGAAAAAGAATATCATGTCTTCTGTTTCGGTTTATTTGTTGAACAATTCTTTATGCTTGTTCATTCCTGCTATAAACAATTTTCCGTGTGAGGATAACATTATACTTAATCGAACATAATCTAATCTAATATTTACTATTTTCTACCAATAAAATGATACATCAGTTTATCTGCTTGAAACTACATTTTATTCAGTCTGCTTTTGAAGTACAGTATTTTATTCACAGTTGTGGCAAGGCTGTATTTGATTATAGAAAAAGAATACTAGAAATGCATTCTATAATGATGCCAGATTTTTTTGTTTCTCTCAGTAGAGTTTGCAATATACTTGTCATTGGAAAAGTACCCATTTTTATATGTTGTTACCTGATTTCCATTTCCATCCATTATGGAAATATCAAACATTAAGCAAAAACTTCAAAGAATGTTTGATTGTGACTCCAGTGTAGATTAGAATAACATAAATTATTCATGTTTGTAAAACAAATTTTAGGTGCGGTAATACATTACATGAAAACAAATAATACACTTAAGGAAATGTTTGTGACTTAATTTTTAGACAAAGAATTGTTAGACAAAGAATTAGAAAATGTACAGTTGCACTATAGAGCAGTATTATCCTTCCAGGTACAGAGGGGTAGAATTCACACATCCTTATGCAATATTAAATACAATAAACCCTCGTTTATCACGGTTAATCTGTTCCAGACTCTACCGCGATAAATGAATTTCCGCAAAGTAGGATTCTTTATTTATAAATCGAATATTTTCGCAGTTAGAGCATAGAAAACCTGTTTACGGCCTTCTAAATACATTTTTTAACATTATTAGAGCCTTCTAGACATGAAATAACACCCTTTAGTCAAAAGTTTAAACTGTGCTCCATGACAAGACAGAGATGACAGTTCCGTCTCACAATTAAAAGAATGCAAACATATCTTCCTTTTCAAAGGAGTGTGCGTCAGGAGCAGAGAATGTCAGAGAGAGAGAGAGAGAGAGAAAAGCAAACAATCAAAAATCAATTGTTTGGGCTTTTAAGTATGTGAAGCACCGCCGGACAAAGCAGCTGCAAGGAAGGGAGCAATGTGAAGGTAGTCTTTCAGCATTTTTTAGAGGAGCATCCGTATCCTCTAGGCCAGTGTGCGAACAGCCCCTCTGCTCATACCCCCTCCGTCAGGAGCAGAGAATGTCAGAGAGAGTGAGAGAGACAGAGAAAAGCAAACAATCAAAAATCAATACGTGCTGTTCGGGCTTTCAAGTACGCGAAGCACCGCGTGGGAAGCATATCGTATATCATTGAGGAGTTTTATTTAATACATAATACGTGCTCTGGTTGAGTATCTTCTCAGCCATCTGCTAATAGCGTCCCTTGTATGAAATCAACTGGGCAAACCAACTGAGGAAGCATGTACCATAAATTAAAAGACCCATTGAAATCCATGAACCAGCAAAAAATCCATGATATATATTTAGATATGCTTACATTTAAAATTCGCGATGGAGTGAAGCCGTGAAAGTCTAAGCGCGATATAGCAAGGGATCACTGTACATTATCTTTTTCTGCTTTAATAAATCTCATTAGAAAGATGCTGTATTGTAAGCAATCCTACTCTTCATTTACAATTTTATATTAATGTAACACTTAAACATTTTGAAGCACATTTTTTAATTTTAATTTACTCTGTTGTTGAAGATGCATTTAATTAATCAGTCATTTTTTCATTGAATTTAAGGAAAAAAGTTATGGTACATTATTAAAAGCTAGGCAAATGCTTTGTGGTTTCATGAACAAATGGTCAATGCAAAATAAAGTGTAGCATACTAAACAAAAACTTCTGGTAGCTATAGAGTAAATTGTTCAAAACGATATCATAATTTCATCAATTTTTGGTGAGGGTAGCATAATAGTCCAGTGGGTAATATTGCTGCCTCAAGGGTTCAAATTTCATGCCCGTTTGTTATCTATGTGAAGTACATTCTCCCTATGTCTCTGCGGGTTTCCTTTCATGTACTTGGGGTTTCTTTCTTGATGCTGTGCAAGCAGCAGCTTTTTTACAGCAGCTCTATATTTCTCATTGTTTTTACTTTTGTTTCTAAACTTACTTACTAGTTGTTAGTCTTATTTAAAATTAGAATTGATCTTGCTTCTGGCTTCTCACTGATAGTAGCCACTAGAAATCAGATAAATGGATTTTAAATGTATTTTAAATTTACCAATGAACTGCAATGCACACAAACCCAGGCACTGGTTTTTATTACTGCATTTCAAATGGGCGACAACCTTGGACAGTGTCATGAAGTGGACCTGAAGGCTGCCTTAAGTCTACAACACCTGAAACTGTAGGAGACACTGAGAAAATGAAGGTGGGTGTATTAAATATTCCAGTAATCAGGTACTTGCAGTGCGATCATGAGCTTGTAAGCAACTCTTACAATTTACTACAGGAGCCATTTGTCCATAGAAAGATAGGGTGACATGCCAGTGTGAGAGTAAAAGCAAGGCAAAAATGTTTTAGAACTGGTTTACCATCTGTTGAAATGGGAAATATTCAGTTGCTGTCAAAAAAGATGGATGAACTGTCTGTGCTTATAGCGGGTCATGGAGCATACAAGTACAGTGGCATTTTGTGCTTTACAGAGAGCTGGCTTAAACCTGATATACCTGACGCTGTTAAAATGCTAAATGGATTGCAGACAGAGACCCAGTGTGGTGTTGAAAAGAGACAGGAGGGGGACAGGTCATCTATGTGAATGAAGAATGGTATAAATGGGAGCCAATTATAGTTCCATCCATCCATTCTCTTCCGCTTATCCAAGGTCGGGTCGCGGTTGCAGCAGCTTGAGCAGAGATGCCCAGACTTCCCTCTCCCTGGCCACTTCTTCTAGCTCTTACGGGAGAATCCCGAGGCGTTCCCAGGCCAGCCGGGAGACATAGTCCCTCCAGCATGTCCTGGGTCTTCCCCGGGGCCTCCTCCTGGTTGGACGTGCCCAGAACACCTCACCAGGGAGGATTCCAGGAGGCATCCTGATCAGATGCCCGAGCCACATCATCTGACTCCTCTCGATGCGGAGGAGCAGCGGCTCTGCTCTGAGCCCCTCCTGGATGACTGAGCTTCTCACCCTATCTTTAAGGGAAAGCCCAGACACCCTGCGGAGGAAACTCATTTCAACCGCTTGTATTCGCGATCTCGTTCTTTCGGTCACTACCCATAGCTCATGACCATAGGTGAGGGTAGGAACGTAGATCGACTGGTAAATTGAGAGCTTTGCCTTACGGCTCAGCTCCTTTTTCACGACCGACCAATGCAGAGCCCGCGTCACTGCGGACACCGCACCGATCTACCTGTCAATCTCACGCTCCATTCTTCCCTCACTCGTGAACAAGACCCCGAGATACTTGAACTCCTCCACTTGGGGCAGGATCTCGTCTCCCAATCTGAGAGGGCACTCCACCCTTTTCCGGCTGAGGACCATGGTCTCGGATTTGGAGGTGCTGATTCCCATCCCAGCCGCTTCACACTCAGCTGCGACCCAATCCAGAGAGAGCTGATGATCACGGCCTGATGAAGCAAACAGGACAACATCATCTGCAAAAAGCACTGACCCAATCCTGAGTCCACCAAACCGGAACCTCTCAACACCCTGGCTGTGCCTAGAAATTCTGTCCATAAAAGTTATGAACAGAATCAGTGACAAAGGGCAGCCCTGGCGGAGTCCAACTCTCACTGGAAACGGGTTCAACTAACTGCCAGCAATGCGGACCAAGCTCTGACACCGGTTGTACAGGGACCGAACAGCCCTTATCAGGGGGTTCGGTACCCCATACTCCCGGACTACCCCTCACAGTGTTCCCCGAGGGACACGGTCAAACGCCTTTTCCAAATCCACAAAACACATGTAGACTGGTTGGGCAAACTCCCATGCACCCTCCAGGACTCTGCTAAGGGTGTACTGTTCCACTGTTCCACGACCAGGATGAGAACCACACTGTTCCTCCTGAATCCGAGGTTCGACTATCCGACGGACCCTCCTCTCCAGGACCCCCGAACAGACTTTTCCAGGGAGGCTGAAGAGTGTGATCCCTCTGTAGTTGGAACACACCCTCCGGTCCCCCTTCTTAAAGAGGGGGACCACCACCCCGGTCTGCCAATCCAGAGGCACTGTCCCCGATGTCCATGCGATGTTGCAGGGACGTGTCAACCAAGACAGTACTACAACATCCAGAGCCTTGAGGAACTCCGGGCGTATCTCATCCACCCCCGGGGCCCTGCCACCAAGGAGTTTTTTGACCACCTCGGTGACCTAAGTCCCAGGTTCTACTTCCTCATTGGAAGGCATGTTAGTGGGATTGAGGAGGTCTTCGAAGTACTCCCCCCATCAACCCACAACGTCCCGAGTCGAGGTCAGCAGCGCACCATCCCCACCATATACAGTGTTGACAATGCACTGCTTCCCACTCCTGAGACGCCGGACAGTGGACCAGAATCTCCTCGAATCCGTCCGAAAGTCGTTCTCCATGGCCTCCCCAAACTCCTCCCATGCCTGAGTTTTTGCCTCCGCAAGAACCGAAGCCGCATTCCGCTTGGCCTGCTGGTACCTATTAGCTGCCTCCAGAGTCCCACAGGACAAAAGGGTCCAGTAGGCCTCCTTCTTCAGCTTGACAGCATCCCTCACCGCCGGTGTCCACCAACGGGTTCGGGGATTGCTGCCACGACAGGCACCGACCACCTTATGGCCACAGCTTCGGTCAGCCGCCTCAACAATAGAGGCACGGAACATGGCCCATTCAGACTCAATGTCCCCCACCTCCCTCGGGACGTGGTCAAACTTCGTAGGTGGGAGTTGAAGCTACTTCTGACAGGGGACTCTGCCAGACGTTCCCAGCAGACCCTCACAACACGTTTGGGCTTACCAGGCCTGACCGGCATCCTCCCCCACCATTGAAGCCAACTCATCACCAGGTGGTGATCAGTTATCAGCTCCGCTGTCCCAAGACATGTGGCCAAGACATGTGGCTGCAAGTCCGACGACACAACCACAAAGTCGATCATCGAACTGAGGCCTAGGGTGTCCTGGTGCCAAGTGCACATATGAACACCCCTATGCTTGAACATGGTGTTCATTATGGACAATCCGTGACGAGCACAGAAATCCAATAACAAAACACCACTCGGGTTCAGATTCCCAATCACGCCTTTCCAGGTCTCACTGTCATTGCACATGTGAGCATTGAAATCTCCCAGCAGTACGAGGGAGTCCCCAGAAGGTATGCCCTCTAGCACACCCACTCCAGGGACTCCAAAAGGGTGGGTACTCCAAGCTGCTGTTGGGTGCATACACACAAACAACAGTTAGGACCCATCCCCCCACCCGAAGGTGGAAGGAGGCTACCCTCTTGTCCAGCGGGGTAAACTCCCAATGTACAGGCTCCAAGTCGGGGGCAATAAGTATGCCCACACCCGCTCGGCGCCTCTCACCAGGGGCAACTCCAGAGTGGTAGAGAGATCTAGCCCCTCCCAAGGAGATTGGTTCCAGAGTCCAAGCTCTGCGTTGAGGTGAGCCCGACTATATCTAGCCGGAACCTCAGGCCCCTTCCCCTTCAGAGAGTTGACATTCCACGTCCCAAGAGCCAGTTTCTGTAGATAGATAGATAGATAGATAGATACTTTATTAATCCCAAGGGGAAATTCACATACTCCAGCAGCAGCATACTGATACAAAAAACAATATTAAATTAAAGAGTAATAAAAAATGCAGGTAAAAACAGACAATAACTTTGAATAATGTTAACGTTTACCCCCCCCCCCCCGGGTGGAATTGAAGAGTCGCATAGTTTGGGGGAGGAACAATCTCCTCAGTCTGTCAGTGGAGCAGGACAGTGACAGCAGTCTGTCACTGAAGCTGCTCCTCTGTCTGGAGATGACACTGTTTAGTGGATGCCAAGTTCTCCTCCTTCGGCCACCACCCAACACACCCTGCACCCGACCTCCTTGGCTCCTCCCATAGGTGGTGAGCCCATGGGAAGGGGGACCCACATTGCCTCTTCGGGCTGTGCCCAGCCGAGCCCCATGGGTGCAATCCCCGCCACCAGGCGCTCGCCATCGAGTCCCGCCTCCAGACCTGGCTCCATCGAGTCCACATTATTTGCCCAGGGAAATAAATTACATCACCCTTATTAATGTTTATATTGCTCCCAGCAATTGGAGACCTAGTAACGGAAATGATTCAGGCTGTCACACATACTTTAATAATAACTCACTCTGACCTTGCAGTTGCAATATGTAGTGACTTCAACCGTGTAACTTTGGAAGGAACGATCACAGATTTCTATCATTTTGTGACCGGTTTCACTCAAGGAAATAATAAGTTGGACCTGCTGTATTCAGATGTTAAAGATGCTGTTAAGTGTCTGACCACAACCTGATTCGTATTCCCAGCTACAAGCCTATTATTAGACTGCAACCTTTTACCACCAGAATGCTGATAAAGTGGAGCCTAGAGGCTGAAATGGCTCTGAATGACTGCTTCCAAATGACAGACTGGGAAGTGATGTGCGAGTCACAAGGGGACAATATTGAGGGACCCTGTCACTGCATCACAGACTATATTAATTTCTGTGTCGACATAGTAATACCCTCAAAGACAGAGAGTTTCTTTCCAAACAACAAGCCCTGGATTACTAAGGAGCTAAAAAAAATCCAGTTTCTACCAGGGAACAAATTATCTCCTATCTATCTATCTATCTATCTATCTATCTATCTATCTATCTATCTATCTATCTATCTATCTATCTATCTATCTATCTATCTATCTATCTATCTATCTATCTATCTATCTATCTATCTATCAATCAAAAATATGTATATATTTGGCTAATTGGTGATTCAAAATTGGCCCTTTTTTGGGTATTGTGAGGGATGGCCGGCCATTTACCCCGGCCAATACCCCCAGGCTGCTAGATGGAGCCCTCCCTGTAGCATGGAAGTGCCCCGCAGACCAGCAGGGAATTATGGACAATGGAGTTTTTATTCCCAACCCTGCTGGACACCGTGGGGCCCACCAGAGGACGCTGCAGGGAGGCTCAAGGACTCTTACGTGCCCTATAACCCGGAAGTGCGTCATGAGGAAAGGACTTTTACCCTGACCCGGAAGTCATAAGGACTTGTGGGATAGTTGGACAGGAACACCTCTGGGTCAGGGAATATAAAAGGACGATGGGAAATCCCAGATGTTGAGCTGAGCTGGGTGGAAGGGTGGCAACGCGTCTGGGAGTGTGGAGGATTGGTTATTGTTTATTGATTATTGATTGGTTATTGATTTAGGAGATTTGTGGAGAGGTGGTGCTTTGTGCACATTTATTATTATAATAAATTCAATATTTGGACTTTTATCTTGTGTCTGGTGTCTGGTCTGAGGGTTCAAGGGGTCACAGAGACCTTAATCTGTCACAGTATATACAAGATCTTTACTCTAAAATAGACTGGCACCCCATCCATTGATGTTTTCTGCTTTGCATCCAATGCTGCCAGAATAGGCACAGGACCTTTCTGACCCAGCTTAAGTTTTAGGTAGGTTTGAGAATGTTACGGAGGTTGAGTTGTTGTGCAGTTTGTCTGAAGACTGGCAAATATGATTAAATATTCTGAAATCATGTGCTTATTATACTAAATGGAAATAATGGCAGTAAGCAGTGATGTAAAAAGTTTACAGCATAAACTAATGGCTCACAAGCCTGCTAAATTTTTTACTTTACAAGATAATGTGTGGTAATTACAATGAATGTTGCTTTTATTTCCAGCACTATTTTCTACATTCAGCTAGGAAATTTTATTTTCTTTCTTCATATAAAAAGGTACATCTAAAGGTTTTCTGGTATAACCTTTTTCTATAAGGATAGAAAGACCCTAATGAATAAATGGATGGCTGGAAATTACAATGTGAATGTCATGGAAATTGAAAAAAATGATTAAGCTGATTAAGTGGAGTTTGCCATAAACATTTTAACAATGTTACATTACTGAGTCAAGTTTATTACTTGTTTAATTTTTGCACAACAGTACTGTCTAATGGGGGGTTAGGGTTAAACTGGATGACAGGAAAGTGCTGAATTCTCTTCAAGTCAAATTTATTTTTCTGTTTATGTAATACAATGTAATTCTTACTTATTTGTCCTCCACAGATTGCTGATAGAACATTACCACAAACAGTTCATAATAATAATACATTTTATTTATATAGCACTTTTCCCATTCTCAAGGCACTTACAGAATATAAGAACGGCAAGGTATACAGTATATAGCATTGTACAAACCAGATAAATAAATAAAGAAGATTACGACAAGTGAATTCAGAGATAAAAAAAAACAGACAACATAATTGATGGTCTAGCACACACACATACAGGTTACATGAGCATCTTGACAGAGAAGTAAACTGAGAGAAGGGTAATAAAGTCAAGTAGAGCTAAAAACCTTCCTGAACAGATGAGTTTTGAGTTGTTTTTTAAAAGAATTCATGGAGTCAGCTGACCTGATTAATTTCGGTAGGTCATTCCAGAGTCTGGGCGCTATACAGCTGAAGGCCCTGTCACCCATGGAGTGTAGATTAGTGTGGGGCACAACAAGATTGCCAGAATCAGAGGACCTTAGTGGGCGGGCAGGCACATAGTGATGGAGAAGGTCACTGATGTAGTTTGGCGTGAGGTTATTTAAGGCTTTGTAGGTTATTAGTAGGATTTTATATTCGATTCTGTAAGACACAGGGAGCCAGTGAAGATGGAGCAGGATGGGTGTGATGTGCTCGCTGCTGCTAGTTCGAGCAAGGACTCTTGCAGCTGAGTTTTGAATAAGCTGGAGCTGTGATAGAAGATTAGAAGGGGCACCTGCCAGTAGGGAATTACAATAATTGATGTGGGATGTGATAAAAGCATGGACAGGTTTCTCTGCATTAGAGAAGGAGAGGAAGGAGCGAACACGGGATATGTTACGGAGGTGAAAGTAAGAAAGTTTTTTTAATGTGATTTATGTGGGCAGAATAAGAGAGGAAGGAATCAAAAATGACTCCAAGATTTTTTACAGTAGAGGCAGGTCTGATAAGATCACCGCCAAGATAGACTGGGAAGGAGCTCATTTTATTAAGTTGCATTTTAGTCCCAATTTGTAGGAGTTCAGTTTTATTGCAATTTAATTTTAAAGAGTTCTGCTCCATCCAGGTTTTAATTTCACTAAGGCAGGTTGTGAGCTGAGAAAGCTCTGATGAAGTTCAACTTTTAACATTGAAGTAGAGTTGAGTATCATCTGCATAAAAATAATAACCCAGTCCATAGCTATGGATAATATGGCATAGGGGAAGCATGTAAATACAGAAGAGCACAGGGCTGAGGACAGAGCCCTGAGGAACTCCTTGTGTGACTGGCGCTAAGCTAGATCTGCTGTTGCCAAGTCTAACAAACTCTTGCCTATCAGTCAGATAGTACTTGAACCACTGGAGGGCAGTGCCAGAGATACCCAGCATATTCTCCATTCTGGACAGTAGAATGTCATGTCTGACAGTGTCAAATGCTGCACTGAGGTCTAATAGAATTAATGTGCTGGTTTGTCCAGAGTCTGCTGCCATAAGCAAATCATTGGTTACCCGTAGCAGAGCAGTTTCACAGCTGTGCCGCGTCCTGCAACCAGACTGAAAGGGTTCCATCAAGTTATTAGAGGTTAAGTAACTGGTAGGTTGGGAAACTACAACACACTCGAGAACTTTTGACAGGAAAGGTAAGTGGGAAATAGGCCGGAAATTGTTAAGATTGTCAGCATCAAAACCAGACCTTTTTAACATTGGGGTTACAGAAGCAATTTTAAAAGTGAGCGGCACAGAGCCAGTGTCAACAGATGAGTTTAATATTGATGTAACAGTTGGGATTATGGCATGAAGGCAGGATTTAAGTAGTGTGGTGGGTATGGGATCCAGTACACAAGTAGTTGGCCTCATCTTACAAAGCAGGTTATTAACAAACGCAGATGTGACTGGTAAGAACTTAGAGAAGGAGCTGGATAGAGTGGGAAAGCAGGGAGAGATATAAACAGATGATGTATTTATGTTAGTTGAATTATTTAGATCTTTAATTTTGTTACGGAAAAAGTGGAGGAATTCCTCACAGACTTCAGTAGAAGAGGTAGTTGGGCCAGATGCAGGTTTGAGTAGTTTATTAACTACAGAGAACAAAACCCTTGGGTTATCGTGGCCATTTTCCATTATTCTGCTATAATGAGTGTTCTTGGCAGAAGTTAGTGCTTCTCTGTAAGCTCTTTGGTGGTCAGTTAGTAAATACATCACATATCAAATCCACTTTGAGACAGTGGCCTGGTTTATCGATGATGTTCAGTTCAATCCATGGTGATTTCTGTTATAGAAAGGGGCAGTGATTGCTATGCATCTAATAGGTTGATTGCTTTTGGATAAAAGCTGTTCTCAGTCTGGTAGTGCAGGCAGGCAGAGCTCTGAAGCACTTGCCAGAGGGCAGTGGAATAAAAATGCTATGGCCAGGGTGGGTTGGATCTTTAATGTTCTTTGCTTTTCTGCTGAAGCGGGTAGTGAAGATATCTTCCAGTGTTGGTAGCTGTTCTCAGAGATACCACACTGTAATATAATACGTGATGACAGACTCTATGGTGCACCTGTAGAAGTTAACCAGCATCTGTTGTAGGAGTTGTGCTTTCTTCTGGCTCCTCAGAAACTGAAGCCTGTGTAGACCATTGATATCGTGTTTGTTGTCCATGACAGGTCCTGGCTGATGTGGACTCCCAAGAATCTGAAAGTCTCGCTGTTAATGCTTATGGAATGGTGACTACTGTAGTTCAGTCTCCTGAAGTCCAGAATCAGTTCCTTTGTTTTTTTGGAATTGAGTGCAAGGTTGTTTTTCTGGCTCCAACTCTGCAGGTTATTGACCTATATTGACCTATATCATCCTAACATACTCATTGTTTTTAGTACTTATTTATATTTCATACTCTTCTAAGATGTGTCTTTGTCTCTGCTGATGAATATTTTGGTGTCTTAAGAATGTGGCAGTAGTAAAATTGCAGTTTTCTGCCTGCTTTTTTCTGTTTTATTTCTCAAAAAAGAAAAAAAAACTGAGTACACTGAGCACAATCACTGCTGTATGAGAATTATTTAAATGTCAACTTTCATAATGAGCAGTTAAAATACATTTTAGGAATTTATCTATTACGCAATACAAGAGTAAACATATATTTTGTGTGTGTGATCTACAGTACGTATTATGTCATGTATATAGATTGGTGTGTATATACAATATCAATCAGTACTACTTAAAGGTCAATTACAAAGTTATGCACCTTGGAGTCAATGTATAATTTCTACCCTTTCCATACCAATGCAATTTAAAGTATAAGAACCATGAAGGTCATACATTTTCAGCATATCAAAATGTCAGAAAATCCTGTAATAAAAAAGCCAGGCACTTTTCAAAGTTCAAAATAACCAGAGGCTAGATGGATGATTGGTCTTTTGCTAAAGTTAATGGGAAATAACCAAGAGAAAATACAGAGAGGTTTTTTGTTCTAAAATTTCTCTCTTTCTACAAGAAATGGATTTTTTAGAGAAAGTTAGTGTCTTTTTCCAGTATTTCATTGGAACTGGAATGTATTCTTATATTGCCAAATGTCTACCACTGTAACTTTTATAAGCTTAAAAGTAAATGCTTAAAGTAACATTATATCAGTGAACTTTAACTCAGACACAGAACCTGAGTTTGCAGAATATTTATAAACTAAATGATTGAAACAGACTGGATATCTGATTGTGTTGCTATACTTGCTGCATGCTAAGGTTAATGAATCCAGTTGATTGATATCATCATTTGGCAAGGTGTGATCTTCATTCTGTATGGTTTTCTGTGGATGAATAGTTTTATCTTCACAATCATTGTTATCAATTTGCTTGACTACAGCGTGACAGCATATTCTAAAACAGTAATTTCTCATCACTGTTTTCAATCTTATCTTTGAAATTGCTTTAGTAGGACTGAACTTAAAATTTGAAATCCTGTTTTTGAAGCACTGGAAAAGAATGATAAAAGATACTAATTAAAATGAAAAATACTGAAATTGGTCCTGTGCAACATAAGCTTTACATTTACATGTACATAGAAATATTCACAATAACAAACCTACTTTTTTTTAATTCATCTTTAATGTTTAGTTGCTAATTTAAGATGATTAGTACTAGATACTGTACATTTGCATGAGAACAATCACTTTGTTTATTCTTATTTTGAAAATATTCATAAAACATTTAGACTATTATAAAAGATTTATATTGAGGCAACTTAAAAAAATAAAGACAGAATAATTGTATTTATCAAGGATGTATTAGTCATCCATTGTTTGATCCTAAACCTGCAGCAATAAAGTTTTAAGTTTGGGTATTTAACCAAGTAAGATATGCAATGTTCTGTTTTAATTTACTGTACATACTGCATTTTATGAAATGTTCTTAAAAGCAACATAAAACAGTGTAAAATTATTGAGAAATACATAAATAAAAAGCAATACACATACAGTATGTATTGTACAGTAGTACCCCCTTTTTCCTTTCACATTCCCAACGTTGTCCATGATTGAGCTCTTTCCAGGGCAGTTTCCTATCTGATCCTCAGTGCTGTCAGGATAGAGTCTGGCACCCCATGCCCTTGATTTGGATTAAGTGGTTTACAGAATATATGTATGTAATACACCTGAATTTATCTTTCACCTGTTTAACTGAATTTCCCATTGGGATTAATAAAGTATCTATCTATCTATCTATCTATCTATCTATCTATCTATCTATCTATCTATCTATGAAAAATGCTATTAAACTGTATTTAATATAAGTATTGAAGTCACATGGAAGTAAATGACTAAAGTAATGTGTATTAGTTTCTTTGAAATAAGTAAAAATTAATATAATGAACAATGGCTAGAATCTTATCAAAGGTCACTTATTGAAATATTCATGTAAAAATAGAGTATTTAACTTCTGAAGTCACTTAAAGGGCTTTTTAAATAGAATGGCAATAGAATGGGTGCATGTGTTTCTTCTTTGTACATTTTCACACTATTGGTTCAATATCAACAACATTTTGCAAACCTATCATTTGTAGAAGTTAGATAGACCTGCCATAAAATTATTTATTTAAGGAATGCTGCTTCTATTTTAAGAATATAGAGTCAATTAAGACAGGACCTGCAGCATTCATAAAATTTGAAGCTAAGGAAAATTGATTGCCAGGCTAGTGTTCTGACCATTTCCGTACAGTATTACGGCATGATAAAAGTTGTTGGCATTGTGTCTCTTCATTTGCACTTTGCTAAATTTTTGGGATTAAAGTCCAATGAACATGTGAGTGATGCTCCTTAAATTAATGTGATTAATCATCAATTCAACATAATTAAAATTTAATTTCAAACCTAATTCAGAGTTACAATTCACTTAGTACATAGATTTGACTATAAAATGGTTTATTAAGTTACCTCTCTCTCTCTCTCTCTCTCTCTCTGTCTCTCTCTCTTTCTCTCTCTCTCACATTGCTTTTTAGTAATGGAAGCCCAACTGCAGTTACGATTGATGGACGTCGTAGCATTTATAGCAATGGAAGCTTCGTCATCAGAACGGTTAAAGCAGAGGATTCTGGGTACTATACTTGTGTTGCTAGTAACAACTGGGGTTCTGATGAAATTACTCTGAACCTACAAGTTCAAGGTATATATAAATTGTTCTAAAATTGTTTGCCTGACCTTGTTCAGATAAATATGTTATGGGTAATAGTCATGTAAAATAATAATTAGCACTGATTACATCAAACATTAAAGGGAGCACAAAGTTTAGTACTTCTAAATACCAAACTAATTTAATTGTTGTGTTGGTTACAAAGCTGAGCTGATTTAATTTGTTCAATATTTATGCTTAAAGTTATAATCAATAATTTGATGTTATTAATACAAAATTTTCAATATAATGTATAATTTAAATTTTGAACTGATTTTAAATAAGGCAGGTTGAATTAGGCTCTTTTTCTGAATGTCAGCAGGTAACACAAGTGTATGACAGTATAAAATTATTATTAAACAACATTGAAAATGCAAAATTTAAGGAAAATACAATTGGAAAGACTGGGATTCAGATACATTCAAACATGATTATTCATTTAGATATTCCAATGCTGTGAATACAGTAAAAATATAAACAAATCTATTGTGTTTCTGTCACTAAAACAGAATAATTTAGTTCACAATAATAAATTAATTCATGTTTCAGTGTATATTGCTTTTAATTTAAATCCTCCAAAACTTTATAACAGTTGTGAATTTGAACTCGGACACAGACAGACATAGACTCAGAATTTCCCACAAACACACCTGTTTATTAAAGTACTGCACAACAACACAGTGCACAAACCCCACAATGCTCAGTCCTTATCTCTTTACTGTCCTCTGTCTCTTTTCTTCTGCCACCTCCACTCCTAACTCGCAAGCTCCGTCTTTTTCCACCCAACTCTAGCTCCATGAGTGGAGTGAGGCAGCCTCCTTTATACTGTACCCGGAAGTCCTCCAGGTGTTTCCCAATCAATATCCGACAGCACCTCCGGGTGTGGCAGAAGTGCTGCATGCCAAGGCTCCGAAGCTGTCCCGGTGCTCCCTGGTGGTGGCCACGGAACCCCCGCAGGGTTGTGCTTCTAAGCTACAGTTCCGTGGCCCTGATGTAAACCGGGGTGCTGCCCTTTCGTGTCCCGGGGGAGGTACTATTGGTGATATGTCCACTCCCCCAGTCTCCTCCTCAAAAGGTCGTCCCAACCACGCAAGATCCCTGGCCGTCCATCACACAGCACAAGCTTACAGATCAAGTCATTACATTGCACTCTGACTGAAGCTACCATTTTTTGCAGGATGTGCTACAGGGTGAAATTATATTTATACCTAAAATTCCCATTTTCCTACTATATATCTGTTTGAATTCAAAAGAATAAAGTTTATGTAAAATCATGTTTTGCAATGAGCATCAAAAAGACCAAGTCATTTGGAAAAGCAAGAGTTGATCTACAATGGGAAAGTTTTACAATGGGCAATTAATTGTATGCAGCATGGTAAAGGGTAATGATTTCCTGTGAACTAATAATGTTAGGTCCTTGGGTTCAGGGGAGACAACAAATATTATATACAGAAAATTACTTTGGTACAGTACAAAGACTTCTGATACATCCAATTAACCTTCGGCATTATAACCAAGTTCTATGGTATAGGAAATTTCATGGGCAAAGGGATGTAAAACAGCTAGACCTATAATAGAATAAAAGCTAGTTTCATTACAATTATATGCTTATATGGGTAAACAAAAAGAATATATGAATGGGAGATTCAATAAACCAAATTATAAAATGTACCGAGAAAAGTGTATAACTGAAAGTGGGTCACTTATTAAAAAAATTTAAATGAAATAAAGCTTCAAAGCATCATCTTCCATAAATAGGGAGTGGTAAGTAGCTACTGTTAAAAACAAAGTTTAATTAAATAAATGAAAACACACTAATTTTGTAAGTTCTGTTTAGCATGAATGTAGCTACAGTATGTTATAAAATGTCAAACTATTTTCCTGAAGTTGGTCTTCGGATTTACTTTACTGAAGTACTACTTTATTTTACTTAATGAGCATATTAAAATTGATTGTCTGCAGTTCCACCTGATCAGCCTCGACTTACTGTGTCCAAAACTACTTCATCCTCAATCACACTTGCTTGGATACCAGGTGATAATGGAGGAAGCTCTATTAGAGGTAAGCCTACTACTGCAAATGGACAACATACTGTACATAATATCACATTGTTTGGAGTGTGTGCTTTTAGATTTAAACCAGTCATGAGCCTATAAGAAGAGACTGTTAAATAAAAGTTAAAAAAAATAAAAACATCACAAAGGAGAATTCAAAAGGGGGCCACCACCCTTGGCAGCTACTTCAACAATGGAGGCTTTAAACAAGGTCTATTCAAGTTCTATGTCCCCAGCCTCAGCTGGCATGCGGGAAAAGCTCTTTAGGAGATGAGACTTGAAAATCTTCTGTACAGGGGCCCCCCTAGATGTTTCCAGTCCACACTCAACCCCCACTTGAGCCTTTCAGGTCTCTACAGGCACCCCCCTTCTGACCCGGCTTAGCACCAGATGGTGATCAGTTGACAGCTTTACCCCTCTCTGCACTCATGTGTCCAGAACATATAGCCACAAACTACAAAAAATTGATAACAGATCTTTGGGTTAAGGTGCTCTGGTGCCAAGCATCCAAATTACACCTTATGTTTGAACATTTTGTTTGGTATGGACAAACCATGCCTAGCACAGAAGTCCAATAACAAAACAAAGCTCGGGTTCAGATCAGACAGACTGTTTCCTTCCAATTACACCTCTCCAGGCTTCTGCATCATTACCCATGTGAGCTCCCAGCAGAACTATGGTATCCCCATCTGGGACCTTTTCTAGGATCTCCTAAGGCACTCCAAGAAGTCCTGGTACTCCAATCTGTTATTTGGTGCATAAGGACATACAGCAGTCATAGTTCACCCCTCCACAACCTTCAGCTGCACAAAGATAGCCCTCTCATCCTTCAGGACAAACTCCAACATGGCATTGACCACACAGGGGCTCAATGAGACGCCCATTCCCACCTAACACCTTTCCACCTGGGAAACTCTACAGTAAAGAAGAGTATATGCTCTTTCAAGAGGTTTAGTTCCAGAGCCAAGCAAGTGGGTGGACATGATCCCAACAATATTTAATTGGTAATACTCCACCTTACCCACCTACTCCAGCATTTTCCCCCAAGAGTGATAACATTCCATGTTCCGAAAGTCAGTTTCTTTGTCTGGGTTCCAGTCTGCCAAGACCTTTGACCAAGACCCAGGTTACATCATGCCCGGACCCTGTTCCCCCTGCAGGTGGTGGGTCCACAGGAGAGCAGTCCCATGTTGTGAGTTCCTGCTATGCCCAACCTGGCCCTATAGCAGGCCCAGCTACCAGGTGCTTATCTCCGGGCACTGCCCCAAGGCCTGACTCCAGGTGGAAGCCCCAGTAATCCCATACCATGCAGGGTACTCTTTTTAACTTTGTAGAGCATTATTATTAGGGTTTTTGAATCACTTTTTGTTTAACCCCCTCCCCTAGGACCAATTTGCCTTGGGAGGCCCTACAAGGAGCTTACATTTCAGATGCTATAGCTCCCAGGGTCACAGGGGCACACAAACATCTCCACCACAATAAGGTGGGAATTCCTGTAGAGGTCTTTTGATATAGTTAGTTAATCTGAATGTCCATTTTGACCTATGACTACAAACTTTAGATAGTCACCAGGACAAAATTGGTGGAATAATTCTTGTAACTAGGTTCCTAATGTTCTCTGGGTTTACTCAGAATAGCAGGAAGAGGAATGTGTAAACCTCAGAGACCTTTAAAGTTAACCCTAAAGTGAGGCACTGTTTCATAGAACATATGGATATCTTGTCAACCTTTTACATTACTCTCATGAAGAAAAGTATATGAAGCGTGAATAATTGGGTCATAGTTTTTAATAAAACATTTTCTGAAGACTGATTATTTTTTTAGAGCTTACTACAAATTATGTAATATTATTAATATGCCTTTGGTTAATCTGCATGGTGACTGTTGTGTATATTGAATGAGATATTAAAAAAATAACAGTCATAGTAACAGGTTGAGAAAATAAATGGGATGTATGAATTATTCTAATCTGTCTAACTAAGATGTCCTACAAATGATTTTAGTACCAACTATTTTAACATAATAGTATAACCATAATAGAGAACCACAAACATAAATTACAATATACAACAATCACAAAAAGTAACATACTGTATATCATACAGTAATTTAAATTACTTGAATTAAAAACCACTTCAGTTTGCCCATAGTTTTTGATGATCTTTCACTTTTAATAGTCTATTTCACACGAATATGTATTATACATTAAAATTGTTAATGGCAATAGATAAAAAAAATAGGGAAACAAGCCCATTCAGCAGTTTCAAAATATACAATAGTTACTAAGAACAGTAGTACTAAAACAGGGGTGCCCAATGCGTAGATTGCAAAAGGTAGTGCAGGTAGATCGCGTTGCATTCAAAAAAATGTTTTTTAAACGTTAGTCTATCATATATCCTCCCTATGGCATTTGCCACTTGATTGACATACAGGGCGGCCAGTCTGAGATCTCTTTTCTTCTAACACACTGGTCATCCCGCACGCACAATCAAATGTGCGAGCTACTGCAAAACTCCGGCTGTAATCTACTTAGCTTTCCAATTTATATCGACTAAAGAAGGGATTTAAAAAAAAAATTGTTTGGGGAGGGTATGGGCTGGATGTGGAATTGGAAGAGGATTTTTTTTCTCACAATGTCACAATCGAAGTGCGTTTGTCTGATCTGTCAATCTATCACTGCTATTCCAAAGAAGGATAATGTGGAAAGGCACTTTCGAACTGTTCATAAAAACTACGAAACTGACTTCCTTCTGAAAAGCGATCTGAGAAAGAGAAAGGAGAGGGAACTAAAATCGTAGTTAATCGGGCAGCCGTCATTTTTCACTCGGCTGAATTCAAAAGCAAAGGCAGACACACCGAAGCATCGTTCCGGGTGAGTCACTCGATCATTAGGCATAAGAAGTCCTTCCAAGATGGAGAGATGATAAAAAGAGGCCTTCGTTGAGACAGATGGCTAGGGAGAAATTCCTGTTGAGATTTCAAGACCCCTGGCCGGAGAAAAAGGAGTTCTCCTTGTCATTAAACATGCAGAATACAAGCAACTTAATAACGATCAATGGCCGCTAGACTTGGCATTTTTTTCCGATCTGACCAACATGTTGAATGAGCTTAATTTACAGCTGCAAGGAAAAGAGAACTCCATGGTCAATATGATTAGCTCAGTTAATGTTTTCAAACGAAAAATGCAACATCTGTCCTCAAAGCTGCAGCATCTTGATTTGGGGAACATCCAAAACCTCGCATCAGAGTTGGAGACGCAATGGAAGGCGTGTGCACAACTTGACAGCATACGCTGCACAGAGCAGATTGAAAATTGCCTCAGACTTTGACAGACGGTTTCAAGACTCAGCTTTACTTGAGCCAATCGCTACATTTAAGTGCTATTCATTTAGGGAAGATGTTGAGGGTGATTCACTCGCATCAAAAATTGCAACACTGTTTCACCTAAAACTCCTCTACAGTGAAGAATGAGATTTTGACACTACAGGATGACATTCAGCTGAAGTCTGGGGCTCTTGGACAGTTTTGGAACTTACTCACAGAGGAAAAGTACCCAAACATGAGGAAATGTGCTACCTCCTTGACTGCATTATTCAGCTCTACTTTTTTATGCGAGTCAGCCTTTTCCCACATGGAGATTATTAAATCCAAATACTGTAGTGACCATAAATGTATTGAATTGTTATTGTGCAATAAAGGTTATTCAGTTATGCAAGATACGAAAACATATGTTTTATGTATAAAGTATATTCAGTATATATATTGCTCATTTTAAAAGTAGCTCGCAAGCCGAAAAAGTGTAGGCACCCCTGTACTAAAAGGTAATTAAAATGAATCAAGTTTTACCTGCAAAATTATTACTGCACCTTATTTAAAATAGAAAAAAAATATCACTCATTTTGTTTAGGATTTTAGTGCTGCACTGTTTAAAATTATTAGTGCCTACTGAAGTTGCTTGTCTTTGTTTATTTTTTTATTTTTCAGGTTATATCTTACAATACTCAGAAGACAACAGTGAACAGTGGGGTAGCTTTCCCATCAGCCCCAGTGAGCGCTCTTATAGACTGGAAAACCTAAAATGTGGCACGTGGTACAAGTTCACATTAACTGCCCAAAATGGAGTTGGTCCAGGGCGCATCAGTGAAATCATAGAAGCAAAAACTCATGGGAAAGGTATGTTAAAATATATACACAGTGTTAAATAAAGATGCTAAGAATATGTACATGTGCCATTTGCATGACTTTTAAAATGAATAATTATTTCAACTTTAATAGTAAAGTATCCCATTCCCCATAAATGTACAATAATATATTATGAAATGTTGTAATCAATTTGCTTTACAATACATTTTGCAAACTAGTAGACTAAAACAGTAAAACACCATGGCTATAACTTTGTATGCTTCTACTTTGTTGGCTTTAGACTAGAACATTTCATTTATATTACCAATATAAATGCCTCTTTTTATTTTTTTTTACAATCTGACACTGTAAAGTGTTTTTTGTGGTTGTATTATCTGTTAAACATGATAAATTTATGTACTTCCACATTTTTAAGGCTTTTCTAGCCAGACTGAGAGTCCTGTGTTATAATGGGAATAAGCTAAACAATTTGCAATCGACAATTAATCTTCAATACAAATATTTTGTTTACTGTTGTGTTTTGTGTTTTTGTTTTGAGCTTTGGGACATCACTGTACATTTTAGCCACATTATTGAATAATGTTCCAACATGGCTCCCCATACAAAATGGGCTTAGCATGTCAAGGTTTGAGTGGTGTTAAAATTAATATTTTAAAAAAAAAAACTTGATGTTTTCCTTCTGTCTTTCTTAATATGTTAGCTGATTCATTTTCACTGCCTTAAAGCAACTGGACCATCACTTAATAAATTAAACACTAACTTACAACATACCAATCTTTATTAATCAAATGGGATACAGAAATGTTTAAAGGTTTATTAAGAGTGAAATTTCAGATTTTCTAAATACATTTTAATACTACAAGGTTTTAAAGAAAGTTAGGTTTTTTCTCCTTTTTTATCACAGAGCCACAGTTCTCAAAGGAGCAAGAACTGTTTGCAAGTATCAACACAACTTTGGTCCGATTGAACTTGATAGGCTGGAATGATGGTGGCTGTCCAATCACCACTTTTACTCTGGAATACCGACCTTTGGGTACAACAGTTTGGACCACTGCTCAGCGAACTTCACTTTCAAAGAGCTACATATTGAATGACTTGCAGGAGGCAACTTGGTATGAACTCCAAATGAGAGTGTGTAACAGTGCAGGGTGTGCAGAAAAACAGGCAAAGTTTGCAACTCTAAATTATGATGGAAGTGAGTATTTGAAGTTTTAAGTATGTGTAACTAGTTTGTAATTCATTTGTGTATTCTGCTGTTTCTATGTAACAATTTGAGTTTGTAGCAGCGATGTCAAACTCAAACCATGAGGGCCTCAGTGGCCGCTAGGTTTTCGTTCCAAATTACGTAACCAGTTACTCTACTGATGGAATATAAAGGTAGTCGTCAACTTATGACCATGTTCGGCTCAAACAGACCAGTTTCAAGTTGATCTGGACATAACACGGGCCGGTATATGCATTCAAACTTAAACATATGTATAGAACTGTATAATAAGTCCCTTAACTCATATTGTTTGTTTTATATTCTTCTTTTATCATCATTCTTAGCACATTGTGTAGAATTTCTATCAATTTACTTTACAATTTTTTTTTTTTATTATTTTGTTACATTCTTATTGTTGCTCATGTGGGTGCCAAACCTTTAACAGCTTCACAAATCCTTTCTTTGTCTGTGCTGTTACATCATCAGTGTGAGCCTCTTCCATTGTTCGTTGTGTTAACTATGAGAGGAGGAGTTGTACCAGCAGAGTTTCAGCACTCATATATTTTTTGTTTTAACATTTCAACTTTCTAATAATAAACATTAACAGATAAAGGAGTTCAGTATGGTTTCATTACCCCTTTATGGTTGTTTGCACAGTGCGACACATCGTGAGTCACAATGCAGAAGCTTCAGATGTTAACTGGATTCAAAGCCAAAGCACAGCAGCACAGCATGTGCAGTGAACACCGGTTACAGTGGGATAACTTAAAGTCACATGTGATTGCATTAGCTTTCTTTCCTCCCTCATTCTGCTTGATCACCTTCATTTTTGTGTAAAGATTAATTGCCTTTTTTTCCCTGTAATTTTTTTTTTAATTTTATTGATTTTATTGTAATCATTCCATACAAATAGATCAATTTTTACAAAAAAATAGGATTGAAAACAAATCAACCCCCACCCCTGAGAAAGAGAGCATGGCCAACGGACTAAAACTTAAAATAGTAAAAATAAATAAATTGATGAGTTTATTAGGCGGATACAGATAAATGGAGAAGAAAAAGAAATTGGGAGAGAATCTACTTCCTCAGTGCTTTAAGAGCTTATTCTAAAATATTATTGATTAGATCCTGCCAGGTTTTGAAAAAAGTTCGGCACAGATCCTCTAAGTGAGAATTTGATTTTTTCCAATTTCAAATAATATAAAACATCAGTTACCCACGGACTTAAAAGAGGAGAGTTAGGATTCTTCCAGTTTAGCAAAATAAGTCTGCGTGCTAATAGTGTTGCAAAGGCAATCACAGTTTGTTTGTCCTTCCCCATTTTAAGCCCATCTGTAAGAACACCAAACACAGCTGTTAGTGGATTAGGAGGGATTGTGACACCAAGTCTGTCTGAAAGGCACTTAAAAATTTTTTTCCAGAATGATGTTAATTTGTTGCAGGCCCAAAACATGTGAACCAGTGAGGCTGGAGCATGATTGCAGCGTTCGCAGGTTGGATCTTGCCCTGGAAACATTTTGGACAATTTCAAGCATGACAGATGTGCTCAATATATAATTTTGAGTTGAATAATTGTATGCTTTGTGCATATGGAGCTCGAGTGAATTCTCTGCATTGCTATCTTCCACTCCTTTTCTGATATGTTGAGTGAGAGGTCCTTTTCCCATTGTCCTCTTGGATCTTTGAAAGGAAGGGACTGTAAAATATTTTTATATATTATAGAAATGCTGTCTGAGTCCTCAAGACTGAGCAATGTTTTTTCCAGCATAAAGGAAAGTGGGAGATGGGGAAAATCGGGCAGGTTCTGTTTGACAGTTTCTAATTTGAAGATAGTGAAAGAAATGTGTTGTTGGAAAATTAAATTTGGAATGTAATTGTTCATAGGATGCAAAGATGTTGTCTATATAAAGATCTCTAAGCAATTTAATCCCAAGTGTTTTCCAGATATTAAAAACTGCATGTTTGCGAGGGTTGAAATAGGTGGTTCTCATGCAGAGGTGCCACAGATAAATGATTCTCCATCTTAAAATGCTTTCTACATTGGTTCCATATTCTGAGTTAGTGAAGCACAATTGGTCAATTGGTTTGTTAGTATATTGGCGATAACTTGCATTTATTGGGGCACAAAGCAGGAAATATAGAGAAGTACTGCAGGATTTTATTTCTATTGCGGACAAAGCCAGTGTATGTTCATGTATTTGTGTCCAGGTGTTTATAGCTTGTATGTTTGCTGCCCAGTAGTAAAACTGAAAGTTGGGTAGAGCCATGCCACCTTCTGTCTTAGGTCTTTGTAGAGTCGCTCTTTTGATACGTGGATGTTTTAGGTTCTAAATAAATGAGGTTATGGTTGAATCTAATTGCTTAAAGAATGATTTATTGATGTATATTGGAGTGTTTTGAAATAGAAAGAGAAGCTTAGGAAGGATATTCATCTTAATTCTTCCAGCTAGAGTGAGATGGAGGGTTGACCATCTATGCTTAATTTTGTCTTGCTTAATTTTTTCCATACAGATGACAAAATTTTGTTGATAAAGAGCTTTATGTTTACTTGTGATATTTACTCCTAGGTATTTAAACTGATCTGCAATAATAAAAGGGAAGGTGTCCAATCTAATATTGTATGTATGAGAATTCACTGGAAAGAGCACACTTTTATTCTAATTAATTCTGCGACCAGAGATCTTTTGAAATTCTGTAAGTGCTGTTAAGACTGCAGGCACAGTATTTTGTGGGTCTGATATATACAAAACCATATCATCTGCATATAGAGAAATTTTCTGTTCCAGTCCTTCTCTGATAATCCCCTTTATCTGATAAGCATTTCGACAGTGAACTGCTAGTGGTTCAATGGCAATTGCAAATAGCAGTGGTGACAAGGGGCATCCTTGTCTGGTACCACGTTCTAGTTTAAAGTAGTCTGAACAAATGTTGTTAATACAAACTGAAGCTTCTGGATTGGTATACAGTAGTTTGATCCATGCACAAATATTCAGGCCAAACCCAAATTTCTCTAATGTAGTGAAATTTTCCTGTAATTTTAAGACAAATATAACTGAACGTAATCAAAACCACTGCAGGTAATAAGCTGAGATTGAGATGAATGAGTCATGGCATACGGAACTGGCGTGGCAAAAATTGTCATTTTCCCATGAAACGCAGTAGCGGTTGTAAATCGCATGGTCATAAGACACATAGGTTGTAAGTTGATGACTACCTGTACTACTTTTGGTTTCATTTTAATTGACTGTTTTTTAGGATACAGGACCGGAATTCTTTTTTTCTTTTTACTTACCCAGCAGCAACAATAATGTAATATGCAAAGTGAGCCAACAGATAAACAGCTAACTCAGTGATCCCAAACTCTATTCCTTAATAGGCAATTTTTTGTTGCAACCATTTTTTTTAATTTAAAAGTCATTTCTCACTGTTAATGTTAAAATATAATTCTGTGGATGTATAGTGCTGTCATTCTAGTATGGTACACAGTTCCAAAAATGTTGATTTTTCTTTTCTAAAACTATAGCACTGATGCCTGTAGTGTTTCATGTTTGTTTGTATTCCAAAAAATGTTATCCCAGATAAGCATACAGTTTCTGCTTAATTTTATTAAGCACACTTCAGTTTAGGAGCCTAGCATTCTATACAATTTATTATATGGATAGTTTTAATGACAGAAATGCAGCATAAACAGAAAACATTATGTTGAAACACAATTGAAAATGCATTATGCAATATTTATGAAAATAGACTCTGTACGGTACCATTGTTTTCAAATTAGTTGTTTGTTTTTTTTGCTACAGTACACAGAAAGGTACAAGGTGCTTAAAGTAACAAGTTGGCAGCAGGAAATTAACAAACAAATTTTGTAGTTTGAAATCTAATCTTGGATATCAAGTTACTGCTTTTAATATGCATCAGAAGCACAATAAAACACTGTGCAGTATGTAGTGGTAATGATTCACAGTGCTTGAATCTGTCCTGTTTCAGGATGGAAATTGGCAAGGATTAGGGGAACAGGGTAGAACCATGAGATGACAACATTAACCAAAAAGCAAATAAGGGTCATTACCAGAAAGACAGAAAGATTGTGCATCAGAACCCAATATATTAACCAAAAATTTATCTCTCAAGAAACTAGCTTGAAATCAGTAAAACCATAAAATCAAAATAATTAGTAAATATAAAATAACAATTCCACAAATTAAAATTAAAAGTAAAAAAGCAAGTTAAACTAACTTCTGCATAGTTGAAAACCAAATTAAAAATATAAGGTCCAAAAGAAAAAATATTAAGTGCATGATAGCTTAATAATATTGCTGCCATTCATAAAGAAATCCCAGTTTGAATCACAATAAGGGTGCTGCCTGTGTGGAAAGAGTTCAAAAGATTTTGTCTGCTTTGACACTTTTTAGATTGATTGAAAACTCTGTGCTTTTTTTAAGTACATTATATTTGAGTAGGGATTACTCAATTATTACTCAAAATTATCTTACAGTAGACTGTATATCTCCCAAAATTAGTGCCCGGTGTGTGTTCTTTGCTTCTGGAATAAGAACTAGATCTAAAATACCTCTGTACTAGCAGAAAAGGGCTTATAAAATTAGTGAGTGAACTTCAGTTATGCAAACAGAAATATTTTATCTAAACATACACAGATATAATGTATTGTGGCTTGAAAGACTGTTGTATAACTGCAATGATTGTTTTACTACATACCCTTCCTCACTATTGTAACTTAGCACTTAATCAGTAGCTAATATGCAGAATTAAATTATATTTAATTAGTTAATTGACTGTGTCAACAATCTTAGGTTATTCCTCTAATTGAGCTTTTACTTGGCAAATAAATGTGTTTAAATGAGACACAGGTACTTAAACAAAGACAACTGCAGAACTTTGGAATTTATAACAGAACCTGCTGTCTCTTGCTGAATTCAATATGTTCAATCATGTCATTTTTTTTTTTTTTTGGTTTTTGTACATCATGGTCATGTCACACATTCTTTATAAATTCTGTCCCAAGCACCAAACCTCAGGACACAGTGCTGGCATCTTGTCTCAGACTTCTCTGTTAGCCTGCATATGACTGGCACATCGACATGTCTACCAACTGCTGAAAAATAATATAATGATCTAATTAAGAGCAATATAAGTATTTACTAATCAAATTATTTCTGTCAGTTGCTTCTTTTAAAAAAAATCTTAATTGAATAAAAATATAACTACTGAGTTCCATAAAACAGGACCGTGAAATCAGCAATGTGTTGCCTTATTTGGTCTTACATTTAACGACTCTGTGAAGATCATTCTATTTCATGTCACATTTAGTAAAGCGGAAAATTGCTGACTGGTTTAAGCAATTGTAAAAAAGACACAATAAATCAGAAAAAGATTTGGGGTTTTCCGGCCCCATATACTGTGGGAAAAGTGCAGTCAGTCAAATATACAATTACAACTGTCATAACACCGTTCGCCATCATGGCAGACGGGGGAACATTTATGAGGGAGGGACCGGAAATGGATGAAGCGCTGCTGGGAAGGAACCGAGGTGGATGATGAGATTGCTGACGTCATTGGGGTGCGACAGAGGGAAGGCGGAAGTGGCGTGTTGGGAATCCATGTTCAGCAGGTTCATGGCGGTGTTGTGTCTTTCTTTCTGTTGGAGATAAAGAGAGAAAGGTTAGTACTCCGCCATTCCCGTCTGGTATATGCTTTCGCGCAACAGTTTAGGTCGTTCCGCGGCTCCCTAATCGCGCGTGCGTGACATGACCCCCCCTCAGCCCAGACCCACCGGGTTGGGCGGACCGAACCGAGAGGTCGTGAACCCGGGAGAGGGCATCTGCATTGGCCTGAAGGGGACCCCGGCGATAAGTAACGGTAAACTTGTAAGGCTGCAGGTCCAAAAACCACCTGGTGACCCGAGGGTTTGATTCCTTGTGCAGGGCCATCCACTGTAGGGCGGCATGGTCCGTTACCAGAGTGAACTCACGACCCAGCAGGTAGTACCGCAGATGAGTCACCGCCCATTTAATGGCCAAGGCCTCCCTCTCAACCGCCACCTACTGGGTCTCTCGGTCCAACAATTTCCGGCTCAGGTAAAACACGGGGTGTTCGGCACCGTCGACGCTTTGGCTCAACACTGTACCCAGGCCTGTGTCTGAAGCGTCGGTCTGGAGGAGGAAAGGTAAAGAGAAGTTAGGGGTGTGTAAAATAGGTGCCGACGTCAGGGCCTTTTTTAAGTCACTGAATGCTTGTTCCGCTTTCTGGTTCCATACCACATAGACAGGAGACCCCTTCTTTGTGAGATCAGACAAGGGTGCTGCCTTTTCAGAGAAACGGGGAACAAACCGGCGGTAATACCCCGCCAACCCTAAGAAAGCCTGCACCTGTTTCTTGGTTATCAGACGGGGCCATTCCAAGATGTCCTTTATTTTGGAGCATTGGGGTTTCACCTGTCCCCGCCCCACTAGGTAGCCTAAATATTTGGCCTCCTTTAAGCCAAAGTAACACTTACGTGGATTAATGCGGAGGCCGGCCTTCGCTAGTGTGGCAAGAACAGCATACACCTGCAGTATATGTTCCTCCCAGGTGCCGGAATAAATGACTACGTCATCCAAGTAGGTGGCACAATAGGATTGATGGGGCCGTAGCACTCTGTCCACCAGACGCTGGAACGTTGCAGGTGCCCCGTGTAACCCGAATGGGAGGACCTTATACTGCCAATGTCCACTAGGGGTACTGAATGCTGTTTTCTCTCTGGCGGATGCCGTTAAGGGAATTTGCCAGTACCCTTTTGTCATGTCCAAGGTAGTCAAGTATTGTGCCCTCCCTAGGTGCTCCAACAGATCGTCCACCCGGGGCATAGGGTAGGCATCGAACTTAGAGACTTGGTTCAGACGCCTGAAGTCATTGCAAAACCTCCAGGACCCATCCGGCTTAGAGACGAGGACGATAGGACTGGACCAGGGACTATAGCTTTCCTCAATAATATTCATGTCCAACATCCTTTGGATCTCCAATTCCACTTCCGTCCTCTTTGCTTCCGGGAGGCGATAGGGTCTCTCCCTGACTACCACCCCTGGGTCAGTAACAATATCGTGCTCAATCAACGAAGTACGGCCAGGTAACTCGCTAACCACTTCGGGGACGGCATGGATAGCATGTTCCAGCTCCAGCCGTTGTGATGGGGTTAAGTCCGGTCCGAGGTTAAGTGTGAGTTTACTTGCGCAAAGGGAGAGGGCGGTACCGGAGGGTGGAGCCTCGTCCCTATCTCTCCATGGCTTTAACACTAGAATTACCAGAGCCTACGAAAAAACTCGTAAATCCGTCCCACCTTAAATCGCGTCTTAAAGCCATTTGCACATCTCCGCCAGAGTCTTTTGTCATCTAAATGTGATGATAAACAAAAGCTACTAGCAGCCAGCTATTCCATCCCCCCACCGACTTAGAATGAACTCCTAGCTCATGCCTTGCCTTGATTTGATTATTTGGGATTGAAGTGGAGTTTTACAGTGGAAATAATTCGAGCGTTATTTGGAATACAGTAATCCCTCGCTACTTCGCGGTTCACTTTTCGCGGATTCACGACTTCGCGGATTTTTAAATACAAGTGATTGCCCGCCTATCGCGGAAGTTATGTTCCAGACCCATCAGCAACAGGAGAAAATCCGTGATATAGAAAGACCATATAAATAAACATTTTTTTAGTTTAAGCCTTAAAATACCCATCCCACATGCTTTAAACACATGTAAACTTATAAAACACACTTTGTTAACACATATGATATGTGGATGTCGGGCTAAGGATATGAGTAACATCTCACTATTATAAAACATTTTAACTTCACGCAAGACAAGACAGTGAGACAGGAAAATTGGTGATGTACACCTAAAAGCCTGATTGTACAGGCTTTTAAATTATTGACACGCAGAGCGACAAGCAGCACAAACCCAGCACAAAGTCCACTTCTCCTTAGCGTTCATTCAGCTCCCCACCCCCTTGACAATGCGAACTGCGCTTCCGGGGAGGGGGGGTTTGAGCGAAGGTGCGTTCAGCTCTCACACACCCACACACACACACTCCTCGAGCAGAGAGACAAGCAGGCATTTTGGCAGAAGCAGCACAAAGTCCATTTCTGCTCAGCGTGAGTTCAGCTGCCCCCCTTCACAAAGCGAGTGCAGACACATTGACGTCTGATCGCTGCGTGCAGGCAGTGTGCAGTGTTGGTCTGAGGTGTTTAAGAATGTAGAAAGTGTTTAAGAGCATAGGAAGTGTTTATAAGAGTGTGGGAAAGGTTAACAAGAGAGTGAGAAAGGTTTATAAGAGTGTGGGAAGGGTTTATAAAGCCTTAAAATATGTATAAATAATAAAATAAATATAGGTCGCTACTTCGCGGATTTCACCTATCGCGGGGGGGCTCTGGAACGTAACCCCCGCAATAGGTGAGGGATTACTGTACACGCATTTCATGTGTGTTCCGTTTGTACAGTATAGTAGGCTGTGCAAACACATTTTTAAAACAGAAACGTTTTCATATTCTAATAGTAAATGACAAAATGTAGGCATAAACTATATAACGTATGAAGCCTGAAGTCCATATATCAAAGAAACACTTTCACAAAAGGTACAAATAAGAGAACACGTGCGCTTTTCTTCAAAAATATAACTGCACAAAAAAAAAAAAGCCGCGTTAGCATGCCACATTGACACTCTTACTACAACTGCCGCGGTGGCGTAATGGTATCAGCTCCTGACTGGGGATCAGAGGGTGGCGAGTTCGATCCCGCACGGCTCCACTTTGAGAAGTAACCTGCTCTTATTCTTACAATTTTAGAATAACAACATAAATTTCATTTCAGTCTGTAACAGCCGGTGTAACTTATGATACTGGTAAAGGTTAGCTTTTTTTTTTTTTTTTTTTTTAATTCACTTTTCATTTTCGCAGTCGATGCATACTAACGCCCCCCCCCCCCCCCCAAAGGGTTCTGACACATAAACGCTGGCGAAGCTGCCTTCTTCGTAGCTCACATAAAATTTTCACACCTGATCTGACGCTGTTCGTTTTCAAATAATATTGCATTAGTGCGATGAAGTTTTCACATATATCGTCTCTTTCAGGTGTGTAATAGAAACCACAGCATAGAGAGAAGTGAGTACATTGCTTCTTACAGGAAAAGGTGATGGAAAAAGTGCATTGGTACGAGAATGCAGTCACGAGTATACTGCAGTCTTTATGTGAAAACAGCATAAATAATGTGAAATCATTCTCTCCTCTGCATGTCCTGGAGTACAAAAGAAACAGCATACAGCAACATGTGGGGACTGGCAGGAACACTCAATAACACTGAATAAAAAGAAAATCAAGTGACGGTGAGATACGAAGGAAGGCAGCTTCGCCAGCGTTTATGTGTCAGAACCCTTTGGGGGGGGGGGGGGGGGGCATTAGTATGCATCGACTGCGAAAATGAAAAGTGAATTAAAAAAAAAAAAAAAAAAAAAGCTAACCTTTACCAGTATCATAAGTTACACCGGCTGTTACAGACTGAAATGAAATTTATGTTGTTATTCTAAAATTGTAAGAATAAGAGCAGGTTACTTCTCAAAGTGGAGCCGTGCGGGATCGAACTCGCCACCCTCTGATCCCCAGTCAGGAGCTGATACCATTACGCCACCGCGGCAGTTGTAGTAAGAGTGTCAATGTGGCATGCTAACGCGGCTTTTTTTTTTTTTGTGCAGTTATATTTTTGAAGAAAAGCGCACGTGTTCTCTTATTTGTACCTTTTGTGAAAGTGTTTCTTTGATATATGGACTTCAGGCTTCATACGTTATATAGTTTATGCCTACATTTTGTCATTTACTATTAGAATATGAAAAACGTTTCTGTTTTAAAAATGTGTTTGCACAGCCTACTATACTGTAGAAACGGAACACACATGAAATGCGTGTATTCCAAATAACGCTCGAATTATTTCCACTGTAAAACTCCACTTCAATCCCAAATAATCAAATCAAGGCAAGGCATGAGCTAGGAGTTCATTCTAAGTCGGTGGGGGGATGGAATAGCTGGCTGCTAGTAGCTTTTGTTTATCATCACATTTAGATGACAAAAGACTCTGGCGGAGATGTGCAAATGGCTTTAAGACGCGATTTAAGGTGGGACGGATTTACGAGTTTTTTCGTAGGCTCTGGTAATTCTAGTGTTAACAAGTTCACATGGTACACTCTCTCGGCAGGTCTACGATTTGGTTGTTTCACCAAATAATCCACCAGCCCTTTCCGCTCCTTAACCTCATAAGGACCCTGCCAATGGGCCAGTAATTTAGAGTGGGATGTGGGTACAAGCACTATCACGCGGTCTCCGGGGTGAAATTCCCTAAGGACAGCATTTTTATTATAGCACCGGGCTTGCGTTGCTTGAGCACGGGTCATGTGATCTTTTAGGATGGGTCGGATTTTATTCATTCTATCGTGCATTTGCGCGATGTACTCCAAAATATTATTGCCAGGTAGAGCCTCCTCTTCCTAGCCTTCTTTTAATATATCTAAAAGCCCCCGGGGCTGGCGTCCATATAAGAGTTCAAAGGAGGAAAAACCCGTGGAGGCCTGTGGGACTTCCCGGTAAGCAAAGAGCACGAAGGGCAAAAGTTCGTCCCAGTTCCTACCATCCGCGCTGACTACCTTACGTAACATCTGTTTAAGCGTCTGATTGAAACGCTCCACTAAACCATCAGTTTGCGGATGATAAACAGACGTCCTCAGATGTTTAATTTTAAGTAACTTAGCAACCTCCCTGAACGTATCCGAAGTAAAGGGAGTACCTTGATCCGTGAGGACTTCTTTAGGTATTCCCACTCGGGCAAAGAGCTTGACTAATTCCCGTGCGATATTTTTAGAAGTAGCGGTACGTAAGGGCACCGCCTCTGGGTATCGAGTTGCATAATCCACCATGACCAATATGTAGTTTTGGCCACGGGTCGAAGGTTCTAGGGGACCTATCAGATCGATACCGATCCTCTCAAAGGGAATATCAATAAGGGGAATAGGAACTAGAGGAGCGCGGTCCCTCCTAGGAATCTGACGGATCTGACACTCCGGGCAGGACTGACAGAAACGTCGAACCTCCTCATTTATTCCTGGCCAATAAAACCGCTGTTTAATTCTCTCCAGCGTTTTTTCGTTTCCCAGATGGGCACCTAGGAGGTGGGAGTGCGCCAGTTTGCAAACCTCCCGCCGGAAGGTTCTCGGCACTAACAATAACTTCCGCGCTCCATCTTCGTGACTCTCGACTCGATACAACAGATCATGTTCTAATACAAAGTAGGGCTCCGATGGCAAGGAACTTTCTGACAAATGGTCATTTACTGAAACAATTGCATTCCGGGCGTTTTTTAGGGAATCATCATTCCACTGTTCCCTTTTAAATGACGTGGGGGTAGACCGGAACTGATTAACCATAGAGTCTATCGGGTCCGAAGCTACAGGAGCTCTGCAAACTCCTTGGCTCGTGCCCTCGCCCGGATCGTCTTCCGGGTCGGGGTCCGACGCCATAGACTCTTCCCCCCGGTCACTATTATCTAAGGCATTCGCCCGTGTGCATGGCCTGGGAGCCGCGGGGGTGGTGCTTCGAGTACCCATAACAAGACCCAACTTAGCTCTAGGAGTGGTTATTTGTTTCCCGCTGTTGCTATCTGACCAGTCGTGTCCCAAAATGACAGGAAAAGGTGGCTCGGGCAAAACCGCGACCGTTAATCGAGTCAAGCCACCATTCCATGATAAAAAACACTTCGCGGACTTATAAGACTTGGTCTCCCCATGTACACAAGTTACACTGACATACTGGTATCGCCATTGTTGCGGTAAAACATAACGGCGAGCAACAATGGTAATGTTGCTGCCGGAATCAAACAATGCAAGCACAGAATGACCATTAATTAAAACCACTCCCGTATTTGGAATAGCCAGAGGGTTTGACAGAGCACAGTACCTTTCGGTGGTGGCCCAAGTACAGTCCATTGGCTCCTGTAGTGGCTGATACAGAGGGCAGGCAGACAACAGGTGACCGAGGTCCCCGCACTTGAAACAGCACGGCGGGCCGGGTCTGTCTTTGGCTTTTGGTGGCGCTTCTGCCGCGCGACGTGTGGGCTCGGAGTGACTGGTCCGCCCCTGCCGAGCGCCACGAGCTGACTTTTCCAATCCCCCGGTTCGGTGCACCGCGAGTTGACGCTCCAGGACCTCCAAGAGTCCTTTCATGACCTTGTAGGGGTGTCTACGGACCTGCTGGGCGAGATATCCTGGCATAGCATTCACTAAGCCCTCACACGCCACCTGCTCTACTACTTTACGTGCCTGGGGACCCTCCGGTCTTAGCCAACGCCCCATCTTGCTCCAGAACTCGAAAGCCTGGGCTCGGGCAGGGTGGTCGGGGTTCAACTGCCAGGTTCGCCATTCACTCGCCTGCTGGTCCGTAGTGATGCCGTAGCGACTCAGGATCTCTGGCTTTAGGAGGTCGTAATCTGCGGCCTCCTCCTCGGGGAGATCGTAATAGGCCCGCTGCGCAGCACCCTTCAGGTACGGAGCCAAAATGGACGCCCACTCCGCCCGCGGCCACTTGTTGCGAGAGGCGGTCCTCTCAAATATGCGAGGTATGATTCGATATCATCTGCTTCGGACAACGGTACCATCGGAGGAGGCGGAGGTCGGGAGGGCTCCGGTCTTACCGCTTCCGCCGTTGTCAGCCTTGCCTTGGTTGCTTCAAGCTCCCGCGTTGTTTCTGCATGGATTTGGGTGGATTTGGGCAGCCATCCCGGACAGCACTTCGTTTAGTTCTTGCCCTTTATGTTCGGACAATATTTCAATCCTGCCGACTACGCCACTGTAAAAAAGACACAATAAATCAGAAAAAGATTTGGGGTTTTCCGGCCCCATATACTGTGGGAAAAGTGCAGTCAGTCAAATATACAATTACAACTGTCATAACACGCGAACGGGGGAACATTTATGAGGGAGGGACCAGAAATGGATGAAGCGCTGCTGGGAAGGAACCGAGGTGGATGATGGGATTGCTGACGTCATTGGGGTGCGACAGAGGGAAGGCGGAAGTGGCGTGTTGGGAATCCATGTTCAGCAGTTTCATGGCGGTGTTGTGTCTTTCTTTCTGTTGGAGATAAAGAGAGAAAGGTTAGTACTCCGCCATTCCCGTCTGGTATATGCTTTCGCGCAACAGTTTAGGTCGTTCCGCGGCTCCCTAATCACGCGTGCGTGACACAATATATAAATCATAGTGTTGAAAAAAGTTATTTTATTGATTACTGTGAGTACAGTGATCCCTCCTCCATCAAAGGTGAAAATCTGCAAAGTAAAAACCATATGTTTATATGGTTATTTTTATATTGTCACGCTTGGGTCACAGATTTGCACAGGAACACAGGAGGTTGTAGAGAGACAGGAACTTTATTCAAACACTGCAAACAAACATTTGTCTCTTTTTCAAAAGTTTAAACTGTGCTCCATGACAAGACAGAGATGAGAGTTCCGCCTCACAATTAAAAGAATGCAAACATATCTTCCTCTTCAAAGGAGTGCGCGTCAGGGGCAGAGAATGTCAGAGAGAGAGAAGCGAACAATTAAAAATCAATAGGTGCTGTTTGGGCTTTTAAGTATGAATGTCAGAGAGAGAGAAAAGCAAACAATCAAAAAACGATAGGTGCTGTTCGAGCTTTTAAGTACGCGAAGCACCGTGTGGGAAGCATATCGCTTGACAAAGCAGCCACAAGGAAGGGAGCAATGTGAAGGTAGTCTTTCAGCATTTTTTTAGACGAGCGTCCGTATCCTCTAGGTGTGCAAACAGCCCCCCTGCTCACATGCCCTCTGTCAAGAGCAGAGAATGTCAGAGCAAGAGAGAGAGAGAAAAGAAAACAATCAAAAATCAATAGGTGCTGTTTGGGCTTTTAAGTATGCGAAGCACCGTGCGGGAAGCATATCGTGCAACAAAGCAGCCACAAGTAAGCCCAGCAAGGAAGGGTGCAATGTGAAGGTAGTCTTTCGGCATTTTTTGAGGAGCATCCGTATCCTCTAGGGGTGCGAACAGCCCCCCTTCTCACAATATATTTGAGGAGTTTTATTTAATACGTAATACATGCTCCGATTAGGTAGCTTCTCAGCCATCTGCCAATAGCGTCCCTTGTATGAAATCAACTGGGCAAACCAACTGAGGAAGCATGTACCAGAAATTAAAAGGCCCACTGAAACCCACGAACCAGCGAAAAATCCACAATAAATATTTAAATATGCTTGCATATAAAATCCACGATAGAGCGAAGCCGTGAAAGTCGAAACACGATATAGCAAGGGATTACTGTATTACATTATTATACAACTGGCCAGGACTGCTGAGATTTCACATGGTTGCATTTCTATGATTTCCATAAACTTAACCAGTCTTGATTTGGTATTCAACAGAATATTCTTACTTTACTCTGGAATTTTTAGATAGATAGATAGATACATTATTAATCCCAATGGGAAATTCACAATTTTGATTGGTTTAAAGGCACAAGTCATTATATTCCTTAAGTACAGTATGTATTAACTATTTTCTATGTATTTCATTCATTATACTATAAGAAGACACTGTGGATAGGGCAAAATAAATATTATGCAATATGATGGAAAATGTATATATTTTTTGACTTTCAGGTACCATACCACCACTTATTAAATCTGATGTTCAGGGTACAGAAGGCATGGCAAGCAACGAAGGACTGAAGATGATGGTGACAATTTCTTGCATTCTGGTGGGCGTTGTTCTTTTGTTTGTATTGTTGCTTATCGTACGACGACGACGAAGGGAACAGAGACTAAAAAGATTACGAGGTGAGACAAAGAGAAATCGAAATGTAATATTTTTTTGTAACTTACAGCCGTTTACAGGACATTTTTTAAGAGTATTAACCTTTCTATCATAAGAGACTATAGCATATTCCTTTCTGATTGTCAGTAGTAACTTCTATCAAAATATGCTCAGGATCTTTCCTTTATAGTGCTCCTTGGAGGTGGGAAAGAATTGTTAGGCAGAGCTAGTGAAGCTGAATTTAATGATTGGTATTGGAAAATACCATAGTTACAGTAAGTGAGCTTATACTTATAGTTAACATGTAGCAGTATCTGATACTAGAATATTGTAGGTCTCCTACAGAATTTTTTCCCCGTTTCATTAAAGATTTGTCTTAAAAAATAAAGAGTTTTTTTTAGTTAAAATGTGTATTTTCAATAGGGTAGTGTTTGCATTGCTGGTGTGCAGCTTTATGTTTCATGTTCATCAATGATGTTGTGGATAGATTGATGTTGCTTCACGTAATGGGATTTCAGACAAATTAATATCATTGTATAAATAAAAACTAAAAACTTCAGCAGTAAACACTGTAATAATGTACTTGCTGGAAAAGGATATAAAGAAAAATTTAGTTGAACTTCTGCACATTCTAATATGAGAATAATTCTCACGTCTCAAAATTAGCAATTTAGCTAGTAATGAAATTTAGTCAACTTTTTCTGTTATCTTCTTACCCTTGCCATTTTCTTCTTGCCCACAAATATACAAAAACATGAAGCAAAATATAAATAGTTCCTGTTGTGCATAATTTAAATTATTTTCACTTCCCTTATTTTTCTGATCTTGAGCCTTATTTCTTGTGTGCCTTCTTTATGTGATTGACAGCAATGCTCCATGTCTTGTAGCAATTTCTGATTGTATTCAAAGATGGGATCGCCATAACTAAGGTGTTTAAGTTTCTGTCTTCTACAGAAAAGTTCACTGTGCGTTTAGTTACTCAGAATCTTTTAGGGAGTCAGGACCTTTGCATGTTTGTTGACTATTAATTTAGCTTGCATATTTGGTTTAATTGATCTTGGGCTTAGACATCAGCTATTTTTAAATGATTTTTTTCTCTTATATCCTGGTTTTGGTGTTTGTATTTTTTTTCTGTGTTGTGCCTTTCTGTAGTGGTGGCAGAACGCTAATTTGCTGTACATATTGAAATGTATAGATGCCTTTTCTTTAGTAATTTCTTTCTTGTCTCCTTACCCGTGAACTGAGGAGATCAGTTAAGTTTCTTGTTACTTCCAACTTCTGGTACAACACAGTCCATCATTACCTGTGGTGCTCTTTTAAAAATTCCAGGCTATTTCTCCTTCAGATATTTGCCCAGTCTATTTATTTAAATGTATGCTAAATTGAATCTTGCACCTCATGTTTGTAATTCTGTCTATATTATTAAAAGCATGGTGTTTCAAATTTTAGACCATTGGCTAAAATTGGCTAGTTGGACCATTCCAACCTGTAAAGCTTTTTTGCCCCACAAAATGTTGTCTTAAAATGATACGTGTTATTATTTTTAATGTCATGAATTTAACCAATTTTTTTCTATATAATATTCTTCATGTCCACTACATTCAACATTCATCATCTGTTTGTCAAAGTATTTTTAAAGTGATTTGCTTAAAAATCAATAAAAACAGCCCCAAAAAGTGTTGGCTTAAAGAAAATTATTGTAGTGCCCATTGCACTAAAGTTTCATCATGTGTTGATTATATTTTGTACCAAGCAAATGATTCATTTATTGAATTGAATATTTGCCAGAACCTATATCATAAGGTTTTCCTGACAAATAAAGACCACACATTTTTAGCTGGTTGGTTTTGAGCAGACTTTTCGTTTTCATGTTTGTTTAGTTTGTCTTTACACACAAGCATGTCACTGATGCCTTGACCTGAAGTGCACTGACTGGGTAGTGTATGTTCAATCATTTTATACCAATATCAAAATAATTTAATGCCAGCTAGATTATAATAATAATAATTCATTACATTTATATAGATTCTTTTCTTATCAGCTTTGTACAATGCAAAGCAAATGTGATAGGACTGATTTTCCTTTTGTTCTTCTACTGAATTTAAAATCATTGGTTTAAGGAGCCTTTTCATGGTCAGTTTCATGGTAATCTACAGTACATATAATCACCTGCTTGACATGATTGTGTCCCACTGTATGCCACCTCATTAGCTGCTGTGTTGGTACACAATGCCTACAACAGCTAAGTGTAGCTTTAAATGATTATTCATTAGCAACAGAAACTCCAATTATTTTAGTCCCACAATACATTTATCAAGTACCCGCTCCCATTTACAGCACTAAAATTACATAGTACACCACAAATAAATAAGTTCAGTTCCACAGGTCTTGCACAGTAATGGAGGTCTCCATAGCAGAGCAATTAATTTAATGTTAACATACACAGGAGAGTGCTACAAGAACTAGCCACAAACAGTAATGATAACTAAAAAAGGAAGTGGTTTTTGCTTTGAGATTCTTCATTTAAAAATGGCATTTGATGACTGCTTAGTGTATGTTCCATGATTATGCCTGACATTTTCCTATAGTGGGAATTTGTACAAGTAGTAGTTGTGTGATATGTACAGAATACAATGAAAAAATAAACTTGCCTATTGCTAAATGCTGTAACTTTCCCACACTGCAAATATGACGTAGAACATTGCAGAGGAAAACACTTTAATGACTGTGTAAGTCGGAGACTAACAGTAAAAAGTCTGTCTAATGGTTGGTTATTCAACATGTTTGACTGTTTTACTGAATAAAAACAGGTATACTTCTGATACACACAGTTATTTTTCTAAGTTTATACTGCCTCTAATGTAGTTGAAATAATTTATTTTAAAATTATCTTAACATCATTACCTAGGTTGACATAACCATTATAAATTACAGCAATTCCTCTGCTCCTCAGACGTGTAAGGTGTATGTGTGGTTTTTATATATTTATATATATATATATATATATATATATATATATATATATATATATATATATTTCTTATATATAAACGTCTACGCATGGAAGTGTGTGTGTCTGTCCGGCCCAGAAGTGAGAGGTGGAGTCGGGGTAAAGGCCCAAGGTTACACAAGCGAGGCCAGCACGTCAGCAAAATGAAACCTCCGAAAAAAGTCACTTGCTTAGCCGCTAATACAAAAGCAAGGTGAATACATCGGCAAAATGGTATCTCTTTTACTTTTCCTCCTGACACTAATGCACAAGCGAGGCAAGCACATCGGCAAAACGAAACCTCCTAGGAGAGAGATGCTCAGAGTAGTTCCTTTCAATTACCTGACATCTCTACATTTCAGTTTTTTTTTTCTGATGATTTCAATACTTTCTAGGACCACAGCTAGTGTGTGTGTGTGTATATATATATAATATATATAACATAATATATAGTGGTAAACCAGCCCGGACACAAACGGGCAAACACCGAGAGTTCCAAAAACACATACGTTTAATAAATAAATTGTCCTGCACAGCACACGGTGTCTTCGCACCAAACACCCTTCTCAAGTCCGGGCCCTCCAATGGTCCTTCCTTCATTCACCGCCTCTGTTCCTCTTTCCTGAGCTTTATCCTCTTCCTCCCGACTCCGGCTAATGACTGGAGCAAGGCAGCCTCTTTTAAATCCACCCGGATGTGCTCCAGGTGCTCTCTGACGACCTTCCTGCAGCACTTCCTGGTGTGGCGGAAGTGCCACATGAGCACCCAGAAGCACTGACATCCAGTGCTCTATGATCCTCCGGGTGCCCCCTGGCGGTGACCATGGGCCCCAATAGGGTTGAGCTTCCATGCCCAGTTCCTGTGGCCCCCATACCAACCAGGGCGGCTGCCCTTTCGTGGCCCGGGGAGGCATAGTCCCTCTCCTGGTCCTTCCAGGCGTCCCGGCAGGGCGCAACCCCCAGCCGACCGCCACAATATATAATATATATACAGTATGTAAGTATATATATGGGTGTGACTTCCTTCCTTAAAGTGCACACCAGTCACACATTTAGCTGCAGCAGCATTAAGGAATTGGACATCTCATTTCTTCATACACTAATGATGACAGTGTATTGTGTGGAGTTATGATGATTTAATAATGAGTGGAACTCATCTTATTGCTAGTAACCCTGTTTTTCAGATTTCCTTGTACAGTGAACCCTCGTTTATCACGGTTAATCCGTTCCAGACTCTACCGTGATAAATGAATTTTCGTGAAGTAGGATTCTTTATTTATAAATCGAAATATTTTCGCAGTTAGAGTATAGAAAACCTGTTTACGACCTTCTAAATATGTTTTTTTAACATTATTAGTGCCCTCTAGACATGAAATAACACCCTTTAGTCACCATTACAGTCGTATTACCCAATATATTAGACAAAATAAAAGAAAATAAGACATATTAGACGCTACAAATATATTATTACTAGGCTCACCCGCCTTTTATCCTCAATTTGTGTTCGCTCCATGTGTACATCAGGCATGTAAGTGTAGGGAATGAGAACATCAAAGTGCCCATTCATAACATCTCCCGAAAACCTGTTTTTTTATCCCCTCGAGTGCCTGTCCAAAGTCGTACAATGTCATCCCAAATCTGTACCGCTAAAGACGGAGTTTCATGCACTAAATAAGCTATAGATGAGAATAAGCAAGCACCATCTCCCCTGATATTTACTACGTGGTGAGGCATTTGTACTCCATCAACATTAATTATTTCCAGAGACATCATTTTGTCTATTTTTCCAGCGCATCACGAACAAAAGCAAGGGAACGATGGAAGCACCAGAACTCTGCTCACATCGCGTCGCTTCGTACCGCAAGCCGCAAGTAGTAAGTCTGTGATAAGCGGAATACCGCTACGCTTTGCACTCACGGGACGGAAGGACAATCCCGACCGCTTTTATATAGTAGATTATTGTACTGTACATTTAATTACACACACACAGTTCTTACACACAACCACTAACCTATGAAAGCACGACCTCAGTAGGAGAGGCTTCAGGTGGTGTAGTATCTTCAGCAGGTGCGTCGTTCTCTTCTTCCGCTGAAGGAGTACTAGGAATAGGCAGTGGGTGTCTGGGTGCGCGGCTGAAGAACATCTTGATAGGCAGTTGCTGGTGCTGTCTTTTCATATGCGTGAGGAGGCTTTTGTAGGGTATTGCCATCTTTGATCATACCCAAGAGTTTCACCTTCTCCTGGATGGTAAGCATCTTCCTCTGGCGCTTAGTTTCATTGTCAGAAGGCTTAGAAAAAGCAGCACGTTTAGGAGCCATCGTGGGGCTTAGATAAAAGTTCTCAGAAAGCGCATGCATAGTGACGTAAGCGTGTATGAGAAAAAAATGCGATAGAGTGAAGCCGCGAAAGTCGAAGCGTGATATAGCGAGGGATCACTGTACTACATTCTTTTCACAAGGATTTTACAGATTTGGGGTGCTTTTCCTTCACTGCATGTCATGAAACTAACGTTCTGCTTCACTATGGTTTTTTTTTTGTTGACTTCAGGCCACACTTTACTTTACAGTAACTATGCTGCAATAAGGGAATAAAAATATTTTTAACTTGAAGCGGTACTCAGATTTATGTAAAAATCATTATCAATGATCTGCATGGCCAAGTATCCAAATAATTATGTTTGCATGCTATAAATGATAGGGGGTGTGCTTGAATTGTCCCGGAACCCAAATGCCCAGAAAGCCAAAGTATGAAAATAAGAAAATGGTTTACTAAGCAAAATAACAAAAGAAGGCAAGTGTTTATTGAAAAGACAAGATGCTCAAGATAAACAGAAAAAAAATCTAGAATGGCTGAGCATGTCTACAAAGATTTTCACACTCTATCTATCATATAAGGTAAATTGTTTATTGGCAAATTACATGTACCTTCCTTTTGTCTCCTTCTGGTCTTAACTCTTAGCTCTTCCTACTTCTTCTGGCATCTTTCTCATACTAGCTGTGTCCTTGTCACCAAATATACATTATATTATGACTCTGTTGTACCTACGTCTTGGGCTCAGTATATAATTAAAGAAAAGTTGTTCCTGTGGGTGATGGTAAAGTTACATTAGCATGCACACTTAGTGGTCCTTTTGTCCCATTTGGGTCATGACCACTACTAGAGGGCAGCACTTTTTGGTACATCCAAAAGAACAAAACAAACAAAACAAAAACAGCATGATCAGTTAGAGCTAATCCTATAAAGTTTAAAGTAATGTGAAAGTCACAAATGTATTTGAATTAACTAGAATGGGATGTTAGTTTTATATAGCTACATTGGTTTTGTTTTATCTTCTATAAGCTAACATGTTAATGGAATATTCCTAACATTCTGCTACAGGATTAACTTTGATGTGAATAGAATAAGCTTAATCAGAATGACATATCATTTACAAATGGGAAAGGTATCAAGACATACAGTTTTCTAACCATATATACTGACATACAGTAATGTATTGGATACAGTAATAATTACAGCAGCATAAATAATGATGAATACAGTAGATTAAAGACACATAACTAAGGTATGTAAGCCTGAAACCAAACTATCATTAGCAAGAGTTTGTGTGTGTGTGAGGGTGCGTGTGTGTGTGTGTGTTTGTTTTCCTCTTCATTTTTGTGTGTGAACTGTTTTTGATTTGAATTGCACTAATGTTAAAAACAAAGATACTTGGAGTGTGGAATTGTTTGGGTTTAGGCATAATAAATGTTTTCTGTTCTAGAAATTTACACTACAAGATCTGTAATACTATATATACATTGTGGAGGTTGGCCCAGACACAGACAGGCAGACACGTTCATGTCACCCAACGCACGTTTATTTTCCATTATGTACAGTGCTCACAAACCCCACAGTCCCCAAAGTCCTGGCCACACAACACAATGCCTTTCTCTTCAGGCCACCTCCTTGTCCTCCTCCGACGTCGTCCTACTTCCACCTGACTCTTGTCTCTGTCTGAAGGGAGGCGGCCCCTTTTATACGCACCCGGATGTGCTCCAGGTGCTCGCCGGCAATCTTCCACCGGCACTCCCCAGTGTGGCGGAAGTGCCGGCTGCGCACCCCGGAAGCACTCCGGGTGTCCCCTCTTTTCTTCCCCCCAGCACTTCCAGGTGTGGCGGAAGCGCTGGGGTCCAGGGTCCCCAAGGCATTGGGGCACCCCCTGGCGGTGACCACAGGCCCCTACAGGGTAGAGCTTCCAAGCTGTGTACCCGTGGCCCCCAAAGCAACCAGGGCGGTCGCCCCCTCGTGGTCCGGAGTAGGCACAAGCCCTCCTCCGGTCCTCCTGGGCGGTCCCGACTGGGTACCACCCTCATCCGGGCACCACAACATATATATATTTTTTATTTTATAAAACAGTTCATCAAACTGAATCTGATAATTCAGAACTTAAACATGTAAATCCATCATCAAAATAATTGTACATAAAATAATAAAAAGAGACATTTTACATATTTTAAGGTGTTTTATGGAATTGCAACTATGATTCTTTTTTTCGAAAATTATATGGGAAATATATACTATGTTCAAGGCTGCAAACTATACTTGAAATTTTAGCATTCTAATGTCCCAGTTAAATTTGTTAGGTAAACTGTGTTTTTTCCTGAACAAAATCTAAACATGGCAGAATAATCACACAGTTAGAATGGTATATGCTAATTACATAGAGTGTTGGCATGATAAGTAAAAGATCTGCACTTGCAGCCCATAGAATCCCTGATGAGGTAATTACCAGTAGTCTAATTTAAAACAACTCCAAGTCGGTTAGCTTTGAAGTTTGGAAAATATCCTGCATTGTGCCTGAATGTTTATTTTTAAAACTTAAGATTCTTCTGGAGGCTGCACAGAGTAAGGAGTAGAAAATAATAAAATTTAAAATTTATCAGGTGGAATGCAAGAATTCTAACAGAATGTAGATTCTTTTTTTAACTGTGATTATGGAATTCTTACATGGACTTTTTAAATCCTAAGCTGCATTTATTTGAAAGGCAGTTTTGATAGGAAAAAAATTACTAGTTTAGGCAGGATGAGCACATTCAAGCAGACACTCACAATCATTCATATTTGGACATTTCAGAGTCACCAGTTAACCTGACAATTGCATATCCCACATGTACTAGAGGTGGAAATTTGAGTGCTCTGAGAGAACGCAGGCTGACTTTGGAGAACCAAGCATAGATAGCATTAACTACTGGGCTATTATTTTTTGCCAAAGAAAGAAGAACAAATCTTCATTTGAAGTACTGATTTGAGTTTTTATTACCAGTAATGCAGTACTGAAAGGTCACAAAAAGTCCTTTATCGATAAACAAAACATGTGAATAAAGTTTAAGGTCAAAAAGATTACCCATCTATAATACAATATATTGCATTATGAAACTCTGTGTCACTCAGCAACTCACCAAGCCTGGTAACACATGTCTATGATTCTGACTTTTCAGATTAGGAATCGATAAAAGATGATGTTGGAGCAAGTAAATGTCCTCTATGTTAACACAGAGAATAATATCAGCTATAATCAGCTATATACTAATGAGTGGTTAGAAATTGGCAGTAATAAGTGAGAGCAACCCAAATTCCAGAAAGAGACATTTCCTATTCAGTCCAGCATCTCTGTATATAAAAGGAGATATATATATATATATATATATATATATATATATATATATATATATATATATATATATATAAAAGGCCTTACGTGAAGAAACTTCTAATCTCAAAATGAAGATGGTTGAAAAAGAATAGTGGGGAAAATGCATAAGAATTGTAGGTATGATTGAATGCTTAGAGAAATATTATTATGGAATTACATACTTTCATTTGGAATGCTCTGCTCATTACGACAGTGAAGAGATGTTTTTTGTAGTACATGTTTAATTTTATAAAGTATGGTTTTCTGTGGAGGCTGAAGTCTTCTTGGTATTACACTTTGTCTGATGTTGCCTTCACATCACAAGGGATCCATATATCCAAATTCAATATTTGTATATTGCTGTTTACTTCACTGCTGCACTTGTGGCTAGAGAGTAAGTGAAACACAATGAGTGCTGAGATAGTGATGTAGATTCTGGCTGTTTGTGTTTTTTAATAAGAGTTGAGAGGTTACTGTAGATGGAGAGGTATGTTTTTTGTTACTTTCACTTTGTTTAGTAAGCTGGGGGTAGATGGAAGCGAAGGGACAGTGAGACTTGGGGTAATGTTTTCCTTGTTTTATTATATAAAGGTTGTATTGGGTGGAGTTGTTTTGAGTTGTTGCTGAGGTCTGTGAGATTGTACAGAGCCATTAAAGGTTCCTTTATCTGTAAACGTTCTTGTTGATCATTTTTAATAATGTGCTGAAAGCATCATTTAATATTGTAAAACCAGAAAACATAAAAATGAATCCAGTTTTTGTACAGTGCCTTGGAAAAATAGTATTTGCACACTTAGAGGACAAAAAAGGCAAAAAAAAACTAAATTTCAGATCCCTGCTGATATTTTCAAGGAGCAGGTTGTCAACTATATCAGAGCTCTAGTAAGAAAAAGAGACATTATTGCCAGCAATGGAAATAAACTAAGAATACTGTTTTCTACTAGTAATAATTTGATTCAACATTGTTCTATTATTGACATGCAAAACCAAGGTTCCACATACAAATTTGAAGGAATTTGCATTGTACTTTCAAATCAAGAATTTAGGTATAAGATCTGTAAATATGCAGACCATGAAAGTATGAGATCTAAATAACCTCTTAAATTCACACAGGATTGAAGTAAATGTCTTCTCAAAGACAGTTATAAATATGTTTAAAAATGTGATCTCACTGATTTAATCTTTTACTTTGTCTTGACCCAGTTCCTATGAGTTCTTCAAGGATATATTTTATTCCTTCAGACAGCCTTGTGGAAAATGTAAACTGTTCTCTAGAAACGTGATATTTTCTAGATGCACTGAAGATGGCTGAAGTAACACGCTTGCTTTCAAAAACATTCTGGATAGCTTTAGTAATTTCAGGCTAATATCTCTCATTTATGAGTAAAATCCTGGAGAATATAGTCTTTAAACAACATAGTGTGCTTTTAAATGAAAACTGTATTTGGGAAAAATACCAGTCTGTCTTTCATAAAAATCACCAAGGTTGCCTTGGTAAAGATGGTTAATGCTTTCAGACTTAGTGGTAACAGAAAGTACTTAAATGACTTGATTGGATAGACCATGTTTGTACAATTATTTGAGTAGATATCAAGGCAAAGACCTGTAACTTGCAGTTCCACAGGGATCAATACTTGGACCGCTGTTGTTTTCCTTATGTATAGTTCCCCATAGTAGATCATAGTATCAGTTTTTACAGCTACGGAGATGATGCACAATGGTATATCATTGCATCACCTGATGACCCAAATGTTCTGCATCCTTTAATTGTAATGCTTTAAAAAATTAAAGTAATACTTAAATCACACATCGGATCACAATGAATGAAATATTCAAGTAGAAATTCTTTATTAAGTAATACTTTGTAATTTGTTGAGAACAATGTGATGTAACAATGGTCAATGGAAACCAAAATAACCAACCAATTGAGGGCTGGATTCAACATAACACCGAAAATCAAAGTCAAAAATTTAAATCACAGGCTGATCCAACTTGTGTGAATTTCATCATGGCAACTGATAATGTGACTTGGTAGTTTGTATGGCTTCCACGTGCCTGTATGCACTCCCAACAACATCTGCATGCTCTCAGTGAGACAGCCGCTGGTGTACTGGGGTGTCTCCTCTCAGACCTGGTTCAGGGTATCAGTGAGCTCCTGGACAGTCTGTGGAGCTACTTGGCAGCATTAGATGCACTAGTACATAATTCCCAGAGGTCTGAGGAATATGCAGGCCATTCAATGGCATTAATGCCTTCATTATTCAGGAACTGCATACACACTCTGGCCACATGAGACCAGGTATTGTCCTGCACCAGGTGGAACACAGGGCCCAAAGCACCAGCGTAAGGTTTGACAAGTTCTGAGGATTTCATCCTGGTACCTATAAGCAGTCAGGGTACTGTTGCTTAGCACTTGAAGGTTTGTGCGATCTTCCATGGGTATGCCTCCCGAGACCATCACTAACCCACTGCCTGTCATGCTGGATGATGTTGCAGCCTGCATAACATTCACCACAGTATATCCAAATATGCTTAGTGTGAACCTGCTCATATCTGTGAAGAGAACGTAGCAACAATGGCAGAGCTGCCAATTCTGGCATCCTCTGTCACATGCCAATCGAGCTGCACAGTGATGGGCTGCAAGCACAGGTCCCACTAGATATCGGGCCCTCATGCAATCCTCATGGAGTCTAGTTCATGACTGTTTGGTCAGGAACATGCACACCAGTAAGCAGCTGGAGATCATCTTGTAGGGCTCTGTCAGGGCTCCTCCTGTTCTTCCTTGTACAAAGGAGCAGATACTGGTCGTGCTGATGGGTTGTTGCCCTTCTACAGCCCTTTCCGGCTCACCTCATGTAATGGTCCATCTCCTGGTATCTCCTCCATGAGAGACTGTGCTGGGAGATGCAGGAAACCTTGTTGCGACGGCATGTATGGATGTGCCATGCTGGAGGAGCTGGACTATCTATGCAACCTGAATTGGCTGTAGGTACCACCTCATGCTACCAATAGTGACAAGGACACTAGTAAAATGCAAAACTAGAGAAGGATCAGTTAGGAAGAATAAGGAAAGAGCAATTCTCTGTGACCACTACCTGCAAAATAATTCCCTTTTTGGGGATTGTCTTTCTGTTGCCTCTCCAGTGCACCTGTTATCAGTTTCATTTGCACCAAACAGGTGAATTGATTCACAATCATTTAGGCTTGCCAAGTGGACAGATTGATATCCCTGAAGCTTAACTGACTTGGAGTTGGACTGTGATGATTAAGTGTTCCCTTAATTTTATTGAGCAGTGTAGTTGTAAGAATACCCTTCAAACGTTTCTTAAACTTGTTAACTGAAGAAAAATAAAATTTTTGATGTAAGCTCCAAAATTCCAAAGGATTTATTATTAAACTACAAATTTGGTCATCTAGCCCTACAGAGGAAAACAGCAATCAGAAAACTACTATAGGTGTTGTTGTTGATTCTGACCTTAGTTTCTCATCTCATATTAGCAATGTCACAAATACTGGGTTTTTTCAACTTAGAAATATAGCAAACATGATTTTTGTCTTTGTTTGATGCAGAGAAATTGATACCTGTACTTACTGACAGCAGACTTGATTCCTGCAATGCTATGTACACTGGTTTATTAGTGAAGTGCACCACTATTGCAACTAGCACAAAACACAGCTGTGAAAATCTTGAGCAGAACTAGTAAGAGAGATGATATTCTTATGTTGTAAAATGCATGTTGCTTTCAGAATTTACTTTAAGGTTCTACTTCCTGCTTTTGAAATTCTTAATGGATTAGCACCTAAATATTTTACAGAATGTATGACACAATATATCCCAGCTCTGAGGCTGTTTACTGAATGTTCCCAAAGTAAAGCATAAGACCATCTGGAGAATCGGCATTTTACTACTATGCATCAAAATTGTGGAGCAACATTCATACAAATTTTAGAGAAGTTAGCTCTGTTGATATTTATAACTGTCACCTCAATATTCTTGTTTACTCTTGCTTAATATTTCTTTAAACATATTTTTAATATTGTATATGTTTAATGATCTTATTTTCCCATGCTTTGCTTTGAATTAATTTCTTACATTATAATTATTTCTTATTGCTTTGTTTATTTTTAATATAATTTCCTTTAATAATTCCTCAATTTTATTTCTAGAATTGAAAATGTGCTTCAATTTTATATATTTTAAGTGTTAAACTATTTTTTGTCTTTTTTATGAAGCACATTGAGCTTTTAAAAAAAAGGGTATGAACGATGCTTCATAAACAACAACAATAATAATAATTGTGAATTCTTTTGTCTTTTTTCAATATTGAGTAGTTAGCTTTGCTGATAGGAAACACCTTTTGCTTTACACATACTATGTTTATCTTGGGTTATCCCTGTTTCAGTGTATTACTCTTTTGTAATTAATTTCTTTTACTGACTTAGATTATAAATTGAACAGAGTGGATGTCACATTAACAATTTCAGAGTTGAATGAAACATCATTAAACATATATTCTGTTTATCTACATGTCTTAATGACCATTACAGCTGGACAGACCTCTCATAAGTATTTCATAGTATGGGCTTTAGATCTGGATTTGTTATTATAGAATAGTTAAACCTTTATATTCCACACTTTCTGCAGTTGTTATGACCATTTCTAAAACTACAAGTGAACACTGGGCATTGTTTTAATTTTATTAGTGCTATTATGGTTGTTTAAAATGAGGAGAATATAAATAAAGTATAAACTCCTCTTTACATGTCTTGCTTTGTGCCCTTGTCATAAATAACTGTTGTTAATTTACTAGTAATCTGGTTGTGCATCATGGAATCATGTATGTGACACTTTATGCCAGAAATTCTATTCTGTGAATCTCCAGTGTATGATAATTATATATTTTAGCCTTATTACTTTTTACAATATTATGTATATCTTCATAGAGCAACAGTATCTGTAGACAATGTTTGTGTATTCTTTAATCAACTTTATCTTAAATGTGGAATTGTAGCAAAACATCATTTTTTTCTATTTACAAGTAAGAAACTTTTTTAAAAAAGAAAAAAAATGCTGTATTTTCTTCACAAAGATATGCATAGAAACAGAGGTTACGTTGCAGAGAAATCTGGAACATTGTTGGGCTCAATGGCTTGTTCTGTTCAAAATTGTTCTAATGTTTCCTAATATTCCATGATTATCCATGCTATAATATATTGCAGCTAGTAAGGAGTAGACTTTAGGAATATGTCCAGACTTTATCAGTTGATTTCCTGCAGTACACTTCTAGGTGCTCTTAGACAATGATAAGAAATGAACCTCTCAATCAGTATCTTGGACATGGGATAGAATTCAGCAGTGGTAGGCTGTCAGGGCCTGCAAGGCCTTCTCTGCTGGCCTAAAAAAATATCTGAATCACAAACTGATGTTAATTATATTTTGTCCATGAATACTTATTAAATAATTCCAAATAGTCTGTCCGCTTTCTTTCATAGCTTTTCCGATGGTTGTGCTGCTTCCAGACATGTATTTTCGTATTAAAGCATTTAACCAATCACATTTCAGCCATCATTTGTTGCCAGGCAGGGTCAAAGTCAAAGAAGTCTGCCCGGAGGCCTTCACAATCCATTCTGCAGGCCCTCTAACACAAAATAAATGTCGATTAAACTGTTGCTTCAACCAATCAGATTTTGAGTTGGTTTCACTAGGGCCCTCTGGCAGGCGTACGGCAACATCACCGTATTCAGACCCGTTGATTGGATAGGATGGTGTAATAGAAAAATCTGAATGAGAGCATCATGGGGCAGCTGTACACATTGGTATGTTTGGCGGTGACCATTCCTGTGTCCACTGCTACTGTCGAGCGAACATTTTCAGCCCTAAAGCGAAATAAAACTTATGCCAGAAATACGACAGGGCAGGTTCGACTTTCAGCATTAGCTTCGATGGCGATAGAAAGGGACTTCGTGATGGAACTGAAGCGCACGGATAATCTGTACAACAAAGTAAGTGAACTGTTTTTGAGGAAAGAGAGGAGGATGGATTTTGTTTACAAATAATCCAAACTTTTGGTGAGTAAAATGTTGCAATTTTCCTAAATAATATTGCAAGTTTATGAGTTTTTATTGATGTTTTTTATGTGTGTCGCGGCTGTAGCTGCAGTAGAAAGGAACTTGTTCACCCCTGGTTTGTCTATTCAATAAAGGCATTTATTGTGGCTACAGGAGTTATCTATCTGCGATGCAACGGCTTTTTATACTGTATTTCTGCATATTAAGATGGTTTTTATAACCATAAATTAGTTTTTGAGGGGCGGGTTGATTCAGACGGAGCACTACTGAAGGCCTAGGTGTGAAATGCACGGTCCGCCACTGGAATTCAGTTAATCATAATACTCATTCTTTATCAATTTGTGTCAGAGTGCCATTTAGCTTACAACTGTACGTTTACATATCATTCAAAATTAAAATTATTGAAAATATACCAGTGATTTGACTGATTATGAAAAGTGGCATCAAACTGCAGTCTGGCTACATTATGTATGTTGATATTGTCTTAAATTAACACCATTTTGAGATAAAACATTAAACTGTTTTTCAGATACTGATGAACTTGCTATTATTCTCACTGCTTTATTAGCATGGTGTGGGTTAACACCAGAAGGTACAAGATTATGTGAAAATGAATCCATTGAGATTTTCTACACTTCTTTACTTGCATGTCAACCTTTTTTCTTCAAATTTAAGAATCCTAATCCACACTACATAACTCAGTGGGAAAGTAATTTGTCTATATTATACTGTTTCAACGTGGAAAAAAATCCATTTGTCATTGCAAGGAATGTTTTGGCAAGAATTTCCTAATGTTGTTGTAAAGTAAGCCCAATTGGGCCTAATTCTACTATTTTTTATTTTTTTTAACGTATATGAAGAATTACACCTTTTGTTTGCATAGCTTTTCAGACTGAGTAGGATAAGGGCTTTATATAAACAAACATGTTTATGATTTTATGCAACTTAACTCACTTTTGGATAGGCTGTATCGATTGCACTTTTGAAAAACTGCATTTAGAATATTATATGTAATCATTAAATTAAATAACTTTTAAATATCTTTAAAAAAGCTAAATTCTGAAGAAAATGTTCATAGTATCTGTATGCAAAATATATTATGAAAAAGTTGTTTATTGTATAGCTGCTACTTTGTCACAGTTGGAGGTTCAAATCTTATGTTTATTTCGTGGTCTTAAACTAATACTGTGGATACTAAATAATTCCATGTGAACTGCCATTTATTTTTGCTTGAGAAATTCCATATTAGTTTTTCTGGCTAGAAAGCAGTAGAATACAATTTACAGTACTATAGAAGGTAGATTTTATCTAACGTTTTGTGTCACTAAACTTTTTTTTTTTTTTCTTTCCAGATGCAAAAAGCTTGGCTGAGATGTTAATGAGGTAACTGTATTGTACTTAACTGAGTTCATCCAAGATTGCATTTAGTTAGTGCATATATTCATTTTTATTAATGTTGACAGTGTACAGGTCATTTACATTAAGTATGTAATAGAGAACTGTCTGTAACTATTGAATCATATAAAGCTGCCAGTATTATATAAACTGAAATGTTTACTTTTTTATGCATATTTTCCAGCAAAAACACACGGACTTCTGACACCCTAAACAAGCAACAGCAAACACTGCGCATGCACATTGACATCCCCCGGGCTCAACTTCTTATTGAAGAGCGAGACACCATGGAAACAATTGGTACGTCCCCTTTAATTAAACTAGCGAGAGAATCAAATCATAGTCAAAGCAGATGTGTAGAAGTTTTGTTATTCCATCATCTATAATGCATTTGCAATCTTCCAAGTCCTCCAGTGGATAGTTACTTTTAGTAGCGGTTTGATTCCTTTTCTTCAGAGGGTACCAGTTTTTCTGAATATACAAAGTTTGTATTGCTTTCTGAAGATGATCAGCTCTTTGATAAGGAGGACAAAATCCTAAATTAATTTCTTAGAATTGTTTTATACATGAAATATTTTAAATTGCTTACTTTTTTACAGTACATAATTGATTTTTCAATTGCATATATTTCTTCAAAATAATTTGATCTTACTCCAAAGTTATATATATTATATTTTATAACCATAATCTTCATATTGCTTGTAGCATTGTTTTTATTACTCTTTACCTGTCAAAAGCTAAATGTTTAATTAAAAAATAAGGTAATCTCTTAAACAGTTTGATATTTTTTTTTTACAGAATTGTAATGTGTTCTGTTCTGTGGGAAGTTCTCAAATTGATTAGCAAAACCTTAACAAAAGCCAATTATTGATCCAGAATATATAGCTAAAGCCAGAGAGTAACCTATTGAGAATAAAGTCAGTGTTCTGGAGTGTAATCTTCATTCCAATTCCAGTTTTGAGCATGAGAAATATCCTGATGAGTACATTAAATTATTAATGCTGATAAATACTGCCTCTGGCAAATACCGAAGATTACTAAAGATTTCTATACTTAAGATTACGCAGTAAGAACAAAAAAACAGTTATTTATATAGCACATTTTCATATATAAAAGTAGCTCAAAGTGCTTTGCAAAAATAACAGCTAAACAGAGTTACAGAAAAAGTAAAAACTAAAGAGCAGTTATTTATAATAGAAGAGAATGTCCAGTTTAACTTATCATGATCAGATGTCCAGGGAGGGCAGGAAAATAAAAATTCCAGCTTGAGGGATGTTGGAGAAAATAATCTTGTGGGCTTCCATTCTGAAAACATAGTCCAGCTCCACTAACCATAAACCTATGGAATGTTTTGCATTAATCAGTCGCAAAAATGTGTAAATAAATCACAATTTAAATAATTTTAGCTTTTGTGTTGTAACACCAAAAAAAAATGTCAAAGTGGATGGAATATTTTTCACAGACACACTAATTATAGTCTTAGACACCGAAAATCAGGCTGTTCTTCTTTTTTTTATATTTGTCACATCTCAAATAGCTCATGATGATGTCTCCCAGCCCCTTTCTCTTTAATGTGATTTCTGAATTTTAAAAATCAGTCAAGAACAAAATGAGAAATGAAGGAATGTTCTGCACAATATTTTTAAGATTATATTGCTACAAGTATAGCTTTTCTTCTGTTTTTCAATGACAAAGAGAAAAAAGTTCTGCTGTCACAGTATAAACTAGAATTTGTCTGGATGAGTAATTAGTCATGAAGTTTGAACATTTAGTATTTAGATTATTAATTTATTAAGGTCACATAAGTAGAAGTCATCATGAAAATTACAAAATGGCGCAATGGCATTTCATAGTGAGCTGAGTTATACAAGATAAAAAATAAACATTGGACTAGATAAGTCTAAAATAAGTATACAACCACTTTTGAAAATATATTTGAATAGCACAAATAGTTTCCACCAAATGCAAGTCCCAAATCCAATAAACCTGAATTTATTTAAAATTTTTATGGATGGAAGTACAAAAATGCCCTGGTTTTATACAGTGGATTCAGAAAATAATCAGATCCCATCACTATTCTCCCATTTTGTTATGTTGAAGTCACAATTAAATTTTCCACACATCAGGTAAAACTCAATACCCTAGAATGACAAAGTGAAAACAGGATTTTAGACATTTTTGCAAATTTATTAAAAATAAAAAACTGAAATCACATTGACTCAACCCTTTTGCTCAGTATTTAGTTGAAGCACCTTTGGCAGAGATAGCAGCCTGGAGTCTTCTTGGGTATGACCCAACAAGCATCACACATCTCGATTTGATAATTTCCTTCCATTCTTCTCTGTAGATCCTCTCAAGGTCTGTCAGGGTGGACGGAGACCATCAGTGGACAACTATTTTCAGGTCTCTCCAGAGATGTTCGATTGAGTTCATATTTCTTGTGTCATAGCAAAGGTTACACTTAAAAGTATGGATATAATGCATTTATTTCTCAGACCTGCAAAGAAGCCTGTTTCTTTAAAATGTCTTTAATATCTGGTGCATTTATTATCCATTAATGGACATTATGCACAGCACATATGTTTAAAACCTATTTAAATAAAAATGTTACTTTAGGTCAGCTGTAGTGGACTTGTGTAACTAGGTAGTTCTCTTCAGCATGTGTTTCATTTTGTGTACAATCACATACTTGTATTACATTACATTACATATTTGTACTTGTATTACATATTTTTTTTTAAATAAGTCTGCTAACAATATATTAGGAGAAATTATTTACGTTGAAAAACAAAAGTTGTTTTATTGTGTAAAGATTGTACAAGTTTCCATGTACAATTGCAGAAATTATATAGGTGGATATTTTTATTTGGGCTTGATTTAGGTTACACAGAAACATTTAAGCACAGTGAAGAAGTGTTTTTACAGCCACAATAATCACTGCAGAATACAGGTTTCAGCTGGTAGCAGATGTTACAGATTTCTTTAATAAACCAGTCACTACAACTCTGCAGATGTCTGTTCTTGGCAAGCAGCAAAAAATTACATTATCTTTTATATTACTCAGCTATACTTCAATTTTGATTTTAATTACTAGTGTTTTATATAAAGAAGAAAAAAATGCAGAGATTTGCTAACATTAAACCTTAGTGTGTGTGTTTAACGTTTTGCAACCAAGTATAAGCTGAAGTAGTAAAACAAAGTCTATTGTACGATTTACAGCATGTTTATGCATTATACTGTATATGTTTGTGTTTTATATTTATTGTTCTTTTGTATGCACAAACATTAGGTGTAGAATCTAAAATAAAGGGGAAAATATATACTCCACAGTACAATTTTTATTTAAATAAGTAAATCTGAAAAGTAATAATATAGAGAGGGTCATTATATCAGACTCAAATTGGATTTGTGGGTAACGTGATTTTTATGCAAAAAATAATCCCCATTCTTACTAATAAATGGTTTACTTCCTTTTACTTTCCAGATGACCGATCTACAGTTTTGCTGACTGATGCTGATTTTGGAGAGACATCAAAACAGAAATCGTCCACTGTCACACATACTGTTCATTATCAGTCTCTTTCACAAGCAACTGGACCACTAGTTGATGTATCTGATGCTCGACCAGGAACTAGTAAGTTTTAAAATAGTACAATGAAATTTCTATGCCTGTTGTATTTTAGTTCGACTACAGTACATGTCTAATGGAATACCATGCTGATACAGAAGTGCAATGAGAAAAATAAAGATGGTGAGAAGGCAAAATCTCAGCCAAGATATCTGTTTTCACCTATTTCTCCAAAGCAACAATGTCAAAGTGTGCCTATGATAATGGTTCAAATATAACTTTACTGAAATAAAACCGGTTTGGCAAGTATGTTTTTGTTCTATGTGTGTCTTTGAGATGGCAGACCATGTCTCTCAGAAGCTCATAACTGCTGCTTAGGTTTCCAATATTGTGCCTACAGTATTTATGCACACTTCAGCTTTGTTGCCTTGCTTCATATATTTAGCTGTAAACTCACATTATTTTTATTTTTACTTTTACATTAAAAAAGAAAAAAAAACACTTGTAATTTATCTGATATATTTAGTTTTAGGTTTTCTGTAGCCCTCCAAACCTAGAAGATAGTAAGGAGGCTTAGTGAAGGTAAAAAGTGTGTCCTTATTAAACAAGTAAGTAATCAAAGGGGATATATAAACTCAGACCATACAATGAACAAACTCTGCACTCTATCATTCCTTCATACTAGAGAGAGGTGATGTTGCTATTAGAATTAAGTGAAATAGTTCATCATTGTGCTACAGACTTAACTATTATTAATTAAGAAACTCTCCACTGTGAAAAAATATACATTAGTAATTTATATGATACTTTGCTAAGAATGTGCATTGAGACTTGCTACCGCTGGAGATTAGTTTCATCCCAATGCATCTTCACAATTTTATTTCATTATTTTCAGCTCCATTTATAACCTAACAATCAAAATTAAAAAAAGATAAATTTATCACATTAAACATCTTTAAACTACATTTGTTATCTTAAAATTCTTTTCTTATGTATTCATGGTTGTTTCAAAACTACTCACTTTGATTGCTATGTATGGGTTGTCAATGCACTTAAAAAGGTGAAAAATGGATCCTGAAGCCAGGAAGGTTGAGAAACATTGCTGAATTTAATTAGTTTAAAAACAAAAAGTAAAACGTTATTTTCATTAGCTGACCATAATAAGAATATTAAGAGTACTATCACAGGATATATAATACTGATCCCTGTGAGCTGAGTGCAGCACTGCATGGCTAATTATCAATGCAAATTAGCCATGTGCCCAGTTACATCCCAAAACAAGCCTTAAAGAAGCCCTCCCCCTCCCTCTTCCTTCATCAAAAAACACAGGACATGCTGTGAAGTAACAAAAACAAAAGATTTATTACTGTTTACAAAGCGTTTCTTCTTAATGAATGTATCAGCACAGATAAATTGTAAATAAGCCAGACCAACAATGGAACAAGCAGGTCCCATGCCACTGCTTCTGTCCCAACAGTGGAACTCCATGATTTATGTTTTATTTACTTATTGCTAGTTTGTGGTTTTTTGTTTTATTTTGCTTGTGGTGTTTGTTTTGTTTACGTCTTTTGTTGGTGAGGCACAGCGCAGCATAATTGGTTCAGCATAGTTGGCAAACTTTTCCCTAGATTTTCCCTCTGGGACAAGTAAAAAAAAACACTGCCGCCTTATAGTCCACTCAAAACTGTTTCACGTACTCCTCCCCCATTGAGTTCAATGCATATTGTGAAGTTTGTGTACGTCTCTGTGATTTTTCTAACTCATAGGGAAGCAAACTCTATTGGGTTTGCTCATCACTAGTTTTAAGTGGTGTTTTTTTTGTTTTTTTTAACTTATGATCAACTTCAATGCCACCAATTTTATCTAACCTATGCAATATAATGGATATAGTTTGATAAGAGAAAATAAAAATGAATTATTAACAATGAAACAACAAACTGTTTGTTTCCAAGTTCCAAATCTACTGCAAATGAAACTACCCTCAAAGCAGAAGAAACAACATAAAATACTTCAAGAAAATAATACTTAGAATGCTCAATTTTTTATTAGCAAATAATACTTTTAAAGTCAAGCTAGATTTTAAATTTGTACATAGTTTATATGATGATTAAACTCAGTGTTTTAACACTGCTGTGCTACAATGTCAGCAAAATGGGTTCAAGAACCCAGACTGGTGTCTTTGTGCTGCTTGCTTGTTTGTTGCTTCTATGCAGTTTTCTCTTGTTACTCCTGTTTTTTTTTACTGATATCCCTAAAATATATTAACGGATGACGCAGTAGTTCATCTATGTTTAATTCAATATGGTGCTTTTCGACAAATACAGGCTCAAGGTGTTTATGTAGATGTATGCATTTAGCAAAGAAACCAAAAAAATCTAAATAAATGTGTGCATGTGAAAGATAGCCGTCACATCCAGGATATGTTTTTGCACCTTATGATCCTTTAATGATGTAAACGAGTCAGTTAACAGATTAATAGCCATGCTGGTTATGCTACATTTGGAATCTTACAGCATTTTACTATTTACATTAATATAGCATTAAATACTGAAAAAACTGAAATGTTATCATTTTCTCTACCCTTGTCTAAATTGAAACTTTTGGGAAGGTGGTGAAAGTGATGATAATCTTCTAAACTAATTCTACTCTTATCTCTTCTTTAAAGGGAAGTTAAACATATTTGACAGGATCATTATAACACTACGGACTGTTTCAACACATGGATATTCCATTTTGGATGACTTTGAAAATTAGCTTTTTCAAGGGAGAATAAACTTATTCAAAATTGCTATATTGTCTAATATGTCAGAAAAGTTGAACTTGTACTTGCAATCTTTAAAATCAAATTATCTAATAAATTTGAAACTACCTTAGCAGGTTATCAAGTGTAGATAAAATGACAATTTTTAACTTCTGTTCATATTTAATTTCTAATTGTCAAGAGCTTAATAGTATACTGTAGATGGCTTATCACATTTACTGCACAGTGGCAAACAGTACTTCAAATGGACATAGCACAGTGTCTCCACAGTTTGATTACATGTTTAAAAACAAAAGTGTGATTGCTTAACATTATGTAGGTCCAGTGCTACCTGGGGCATTTTTAATCACCACTCAGAACAGTGTCTAATTTATAAGGGGTATTGAGATAGAAAATCACTTGATAAAGGATTTATGTCCAAAGCAGTCTGAGGTAAAAATCTAAAGGTCATGTTTGACAAACGCCATGGTTGAGGTGATGTAGGGATCAGCCACTAATTGGCATTTGAAACTAAAAAATGGAAAAATACCTTGGGCTTTTGCTTTTTGACATCTGCATTAAGTTTGATAAAGACAGTGTTACATACTTCGTCTTCCACAATTAATTCTAGTGATATATTAATTAACTCAACCAAACTTTAAATAAATTGTTGGTGGAATTTGTGTGCATTGTAAAATCTTTGGATTTCTTCTTTTTCAAATGCCAACAATCAGGGGTAAAGCAAAATACTGTACGTCTGTTTCTCTAGAAATGTATGTAACACTCTGGCAATTCTGTGCTGCAACACAAATATGATATGGAGTAAGTCGAGTAAACACAAATTCTTTAATACACTTTGGAATAATATTACATGTTTAGACAATATTTGCATTGTGTGACCTAATGTTTATTATAAAATAAAACAGGAAAGTAACTAAGTTATAATTTTATAAAAAAGTATTATGATGAAGTTATCAGTTATATCAAATGGAGGATGAGAGGATTAAATCTGATCAGTTTCATGTATTTCTGTCATCTCTGATAAACATGCCTTCTTTCAAATGCTTTTGAAGTAAAGCATTGCTGTCTTCTTAAATATAAATTATACAAAGGGTCTTCAAGTTTCAACAACAACAATATTTATTTATATAGCACATTGTCATACAAATGATATAGCTCAAAGTGCTTTACAGGATGAAGAAAGAGAAAAAAGATGATATATAAAAATAAAATCAGGCAATACTAATTAACATAGATAAATTTTAACATAGATAAAAGTAAGGTCTGATGGCCGGGGACAACAGAAAAAACAAAAAAGAAAACTCCAGACGGCAGGAGAAAAAAAATCTGCAGGGGTTTCAAGGCCACAAGAACACCCAGGCCCCTCTAAGTATTCTGCCTAACATACTGTAAATGGCATCAATCAGTCCCCATGGTTTTCAGACTTCACATGGAAGAACTTGATGATGATGGTCATGTGGACCTCTGGCCTTTAATCCATCAATGTAGGGACAATATACAAAATGGTAATCTGATTAAGGGGAAGCATTTGTCTGTATGAAGTATTCACTTTTGACAGAGCAGAACAGTTGCTGTTAAAAATACTAATAAAAAAAATTCAGAGCAGAACATATAGAAAATCTCTTTCAGTAGAGTCTAAAACATCCATAATTCCTGTCCATAAAGCTTTTTCTATCAGTTTAGAACTGAACACAAGTAAAGAATTCAACCTCAGTCGTTAGATAGATAGATAGATAGATAGATAGATAGATAGATAGATAGATAGATAGATAGATAGATAGATAGATAGATAGATAGATACTTTATTAATCCCAAGGGGAAATTCACATTCATAATTAAGATTGTGTCTGGAAAACTATACGTGCTGTTTTTTCTGGCAAGCAGGCCTGTGTTCGCCAGCTTGAATTTAATGTAATTTCTGTTATAAATAGGTGGGAAATGTGTCATCAGTAAAAAAAGATTGTTCACAAAGAAATAACTGAATAATCTTCTTCAGGTGTGGCAATATGTTAATTTTAACTAATAAGCACATGTTAGTAAGAATCTTACTGTACTCTGCACATGTGACAATATTGACCCTATAAATCTATGAATACAATTGTTTGGCTGATGAGCTTGGTCAAATTGAACCTGCTGTCCCCAAGTCATTCTCTGTTTAGTCCCAAAGAAATACTGACTCTTTTGCATTATATTTGGTGGCATTTAACTTTGAAAACTGCGGGCATTTAGAAGCTGTGTTTTTGTTAAATGGCAGGATGTCTTTTCTACACTACATTAGGTGGTGGCTACATGGTATATTATAAATAGTATAAAAGGCTGAATCCTTAATTATATTTCTAGCCAAAGAGCCCACCAGATGGTTGAGTCCATTAGATCAATGTTTGCATGAACAGTATATTGTTGTAAATTTAGCTCTCTCCACAATAAAATGATCCCTCCACCTATCCATTTTATTAACACATGTAGTCTATTACAGGGTCAAGAGGAACTAGATCTTATTCCAGTCACGTTTGATACAAGGCAGGAGCAGCATTGGACTAGGCATCAGTCACATGAAGATGCATATGATGTGTCAATTTCACCACTAGAATTATCAATAAAGGCAATCATAATTATTGGAATGAAAGAGTTTTACGCAAGTCAGGTTATATTACATTAAAGAAACAAAACATTGGAGTCCTGATGCTTTAAACCTACATAGTGTCTTCAAAGAGGTTTCACATCCCATTGCAGAGCACCAGGTCATGTTTGCAGCATTGCTAATCAGTACAACACTACAGTAGATAGATAGATAGATAGATACTTTATTAATCCCAATGGGAAAGTCACATGCTTGGCTCAGGACCATTTGTGTCAGTGCGTCAAACACAATCTCTTTGTGGGCAGTTACCATTATGCTCAAGCACAGTGCATTGGCGATCCGAAATTGTCCCTAGTGTGTGCTTGGTGTGTGGGTGTGTGTGCCCTACGGTGGGCTGGTGCTCCGCCCGGGATTTGTTTCCTGCCTTGCACCCTGTGTTGGCTGGGATTGGCTCCAGCAGACCCCCGTGACCCTGTAGTTAGGATAGAGCAGGTTGGATAATGAATGGATGGACACTTACCAGCATAGGATGAGGACATCACTCAGCAGACTGTTAATTATATTCAATATACAGTAGATCAGAGCTGGTGCAATATAATGTGTTCTGCAGGTGGCGTGACACTCCCACTTTTGATGGGCACTTTAGATTTTAATGCCAAATTATTATTTTCAACTTTTAATTTTTTTTCCCTTGTGTACCATTAAAGCTCTACACTCCTCATCTCATTAGATATGGCTGAGCTCCTATCAAAGTCCTGGTTACAGTAGTATTATGGTACGAGATCAAAAATAATAAGCCTTGACCTATTTCAGGTGTTTTTTATAGTCTCTGGCTCTGAGGGCTGAGGCTCGTTGCTGGTTTCAGTAATTCAAATCTCTGTTCATGCTCTTTGGCTACATTCTTAACTTGCATTTATCCAAGACATTCTTAAAGCAAGTAAGTGTCTCAGTCGTATACCATTGGTAATGCTCAAAGACATCCATGATGAATGACAGCAAGATGACTTCATTAATCCCATGGGTATGCAGCTTCATTATTGCATGGGAAACAATGACCAAATAAGACAACAGTGTAGACTCAGAGTGGTACATTAAGCTATCATCCCTGATGCATGTTCTCTGTCCACAATAGAAAATCTAACAATTTAACTCCAGTGCTTTGTTTTCAGCAAGCTGGGCCTTGTACAGTTCATTACATTCCACTAGCTGGCACATACCCGCTTCAGCAACCTAGCAGATAATCTTCTAGTATTACAAGACTGGTTACCCAGTAAAGTACAATAGAAGTAGGCCTATACACTTGAACATACATGTCATCTATGCCATAGCCTACCTCATCCCCAGATGTGAGATTGTTCCTAGGCATGGCTGTTTACCTCTGATTTTTGTTTTACTGCACGGAAACATCAATGGCACTGACAACACTTCAAAAAAAATGAAAGCAAAATGGACTTGAATACTAGCTTGCAGCTGAGTAATTCAGGATGTCAGCTTATACTGTATATCCACCTTGAGCTTTGCTGCTTCCAGCTTGGTAACCTGTCTCAGATTGTGTGTGGTCCCCTCTCAGATCAATGATTGCATGCCCAGTCACCTTACCCAATGTGCTTTGTCACATGCTGATCCTCAAAGAATGGGTATATATTTATTCATATGTCCAGTTTTCCACCCTGTGGACTGATCACCAAACACCAAATACTCTGTTGATCATCAAGGACTCTGTACTCTATAGTCACTTTTCACTTTTCTTTACAGATCTGATTGGTATAACATTATGGAAAATATCAGACAGCGCGCAACAGTAGAGTGTTAGTATTGATGTTAGCACAGCATCTTCCACCTTTCCTGCTTTGCTTTTCTGAGAGGAAGAGCATGACTGGATCAAGATGTTCCAAAAATACTTAAGAACATAGTTACAATGAAGGAATTGCCAAATCTATCATGAATGATGAGCTATTTGGGTGCCTCTAGTGCAGCATCTGAGATAGTAGATAATTGCACGGCAAAAGCCCAAAAACCTTGTATAGGAAAAGGAGAGAATTTTAACTTGGTTAATTAAGAGATTGACAGCTTTCAACTCTCCTAAAGTAGAGCAGCTCATCAGATTTTTTGTTTCAGTGAGAAGGTCCTCAGCTTTAAGCTTTCAAAGTGAAGATGTTTCAGATAATGCAAGCGAAAGAAGATAGATAGACACTTTATTAATCCCAAGGGGAAATTCACATACTCCAGCAGCAGCATACTGATAAAGAAACAATATTAAATTAAAGAGTAATAAAAATGCAGGTAAAACAGACAATAACTTTGAATAATGTTAACGTTTACCCACCCGGGTGGAATTGAAGAGTCGCATAGTGTGGGGGAGGAACGATCTCCTCAGTCTGTTAGTGGAGCAGGACAGTGACAGCAGTCTGTCGCTGAAGCTGCTCCTCTGTCTGGAGATGACACTGTTTTGTGGATGCAGTAGATTCTCCATGATTGACAGGAGCCTGCTGAGATGTGAATTAGCTAATATTAAGGGAAGATGTAATCTCTGGTGATTGAGGCAAGGTCACTTCCAGATACAGAACCATGCCTGCTCTTAGGCTTGTTATTTTGTCCATCAAGGTTATCCCTCGTTGAATTATAGCTGTTTGTTCAAACTTGGGTGTCTAGCCGGTAGCTCTAAAACATGTTTCTGCGATGTTACATGCTCTGTGATCATTCATCTTATCAAATAAAGTGCAGAGGCTCCATTCCAAAGTGTTAGTATGAACTGCATTTTTAACCATTTATTCTGAGATGTAAGATGTATGAAAGGCGCTGCTGGAATTCTGTATTCCTCTTAAATCTGCTGTCTTAACAGGCCTCACGTACCACTAAAAAGCCTATCGAAATGGGTAATGCCCTCTTTGTCCTACACTATTTATTTTATTTATGCATGATGGCAAGTGGTAGTTGTTACAATTTGGTTGTTCACTTTTGATGATTGTTCAGTAACATATAAGAAATAAAGAAAGCATGCCAGTTAAAAAAAGCAACTGATTAGCCTTTCTTCCAAAGTCATAAATATTGTAATGTATGTATCTTTAGGTTTGTTCCCCTGTTCAAAGTTAAAAATAATAATTATTCTTTAGGAGTAGAACTCTAACCAAACAAATACAATGGATCTGCAGAGGAAAAATGCTTTTTCAAAGCTCATTTGATGCAGCAGCAAGAAAGGCCATCTGTTAGTAAAGAATTACACTCAATTGAGTGGTGAACTTTGTAAAATGTCAATGATGCTAAGCTGACAAGTGGACAGAAAAACTGTGTCAAGTAGTACTGGCGTCAAGCGGTGTGGAAAGACTTATCCAGCAGAGGTGTAGATCAACAGTTAAAACTCTGAACCTGAAAAACACTTTGTTATACCTTGATTTATTTTTGTGCTTAGGAAAAGTGTACTCACAGGATGTACTTTTTACAAAGAATCATCACTGTGAAAGTGAAGCACGACAGGATCATTGCTTTGTTGCTTTTTCATGAAGCTGATTTGTTGAGACATTGTCTACATTGCTAGTCTGTGTCCAACAGAGTCCTTTTTGTGCATAATGCTGTGATTTTACATTCTCAAAGTGTGCTAAATCCCGTTCATGGTCATACACCCATACTCACTCACACATGGGCCAGTTTAGTAAGCCATATATCTAATATTCATGTTTTTGGGGTGCAAGATAAAAACCTATGCAGTCATAATGTACAGACTGTGCATAGATTACAACTAGGTGCATGGTTTGACCAAAATGCTGTTTTCATGAGGTTGCAACACTAATCACTGTGCTAACCCATTGCCCCACAATGTATTCAAACATTTTTAATTAAGTGCTTATATAAAAATCCTAATATCTTCTGTTCATGAACTTAATGTAGGTGATAAAACTTAAATCTGAAAACACTTTTGATGGGAGAATCACTTATTTAACACAGATTTGGATGTAATGTAGTCTCAAATTAGGAGCAAAGATGCATTTCTCTTCTAGTCACAGATCTAGATTAATGAGGATGAAAAACATTCCTTGTCAAGTAACAGCTAAAAGAATTATTTTGGACAGATCTAATGCTAACGCATGTAGAGCAAGAGTGTGCCTCAGGATTTATTTGCCTCAGAATTAACAGCATGCATCAAGGCAAAGCCCTTGGTTGCATTCATCTTATGTTCAATCAACTTGAATGTACATAAAATAGAGAGTACTTAAATGTGTAGACAGCATAGAGAAAAATAAATGAGAATGCTCATGATTGCCAATTTCCTCTGTCTCAATTAGTATCAGGAATAAAAGAAAATAGTGAAAGGCAATATACATACAGTATGTTGTGATAGACATATGTATTACTTTTTGAATAGCAGACTTTCAGACTTTGACCATTTACCAGAAAAAGAAGTAGTAATACATTCAAATGCTTCTAGTAATAAGTAGCATCAGCTGATTTAGAATAGTTTTACTATAGCTAATCAAAAAAGTACGTCTGTCTTTACATTCCAGATTACAGTGGCCACTAATTTTCCATTTTTTTAGCTTTAGATAACAGTTCAGAGTTCCGTACACAGATAATCGGGTGAATTAGATGAGGTTTTACATATGCAGCATGATTGAGCAGTTCCGAACACTGATATTTCATGTGTCCGAGTTTGATTTTGTGGTCAGTTGTTGTCTGTTTGGAGCTTGCATGTCATTCTCAAGTCTGCAGAATTGTTTTAAGGTGTACATTATTTTAAATTGAGATATTCTAAATTGGCCCAGTGTGAGTGTGAATGGGCCCTAAAATAAACTAGTGTCAGTCTTGTGCCTAGTTCTGTACTAAAGAAGTGTATAATTTGTATATATGTACATAAAATATATACACATGTTCCAAGTGGCATTCACTCTTACCTTGCAACTATTTCTTGTAGCTTAATGATATCATTAGCCCTGAAAAGTTTTCTGGGCTGTTTCTATAAATGGTCTGCAATGTAGTAAATAATAAAATAAAATTTGCTGATACAAACCCATTGATAATGCTGGTTTGTTTGAGTCATACATACCTAGATAATATCTACTATATTTACATTGTTGCCCAATATTTCCTTCATTATCTTATAACAGGCTTAAGCTTCAAGTATCGTATTTTTCCGTCCAGCCGTTTTAGCTCTAGACTGTCCAATGGATTCTGCTATTCTCAGCCTGCAGAAATGAGTAATGTGTATTTTACTATTTTTTGATTTACATTTTAGTTTAGTGTTGTTTTTTTTTTTGTTGTTATATAATGCAAAAACTGTTTTAGAATCATTTTTAATTTACTCAAAATTTCCCATGTCTCTCTGTCCATATGAAACAACTTGGCTTCCAGTGGGCCACTTTTGTTGAAATTTGGCACACTTATTCTTCAGTAAAATTTGTTTGGACATTATACAAAGTTTTTTAAATTTCAAAACCTCCCAAAGAGAAGTATTTTCAAATTTCTGATCCTTTCTCTAGAAACACAGATAAAACAGAAAAATTTTTTGTGCGACTTCAATTACTGATTAGTTTACTTTTTCAAATGTACCTTGAGAGCGGTCACTTCAAATTGTATATTTTATATTTCTTCTTTTAGTCATCCAACAACCACTACTGACAGGAAAACAGACCACTAATACAAGATGTCACTTCGACTTGTATATTTTGTATGTTTTCCTCTATATTTTATTCTTTTCGTCATCCGACAGCCACTACCGACGGTAAAACAGACCACCAATACAAGAGGTCACTTCAGTTTGTATATTTTGTATGTTTTCCTCTTTTACTTGTCGGACAGCCATTCCTGACAGTAAAGCTGATTGCCAACTGAAGTTAGTCAAATGTTGGGAGAGGTGCATTACAGCACCTTGTACACTAGCTCACTTCTCCTGCTGCTTGTGGTAAATTAACTATGAAAGTAAAAAAGATAAAATCAATTTTTTAAAAAGCTACTTATTTAGAAATGAATATAAGAAGAAAGTGATTACATAAGGATTGCCTTGTAAGAACAGAGTGACAAAATATGTGCTCAGTGTTTAAGTTGGTATAGAAAAAAAAAGAAAAAAAAAACATCACGGCTGCATTATTTGCGAATTATGATTCAACATTTTTCTGACATTATTGTCAACATCCATGACCCATTCTCTGTATGGTCTGATACAGTCAAAAATTTTAACCCGAGATTAAGAAATTTGAACTACAATTAGTTACAGACATTCAACAACCAACAATTAACAACAGAAAATAAATCGATACCCTTCTATGTCACTTAAGTTGGAATCTTTTGTTAATGAAAGCACATGAGCTACCACAATGCTGTTTGGGCTATGTTTACTACATGACTTTGTAAAGTTTGCTAAAACATACATATTACCGGGTGGTCCAGCTATGCAACTTTTAATGCAATGCAATGCAATAATTGCATAGTTAGATCTGGACCACCCTATTGATGTAGTTTACTAAAACATCACCTTGCATTCTGTTATCACTGTTCTTTTTGAATATAAATCACTATTTAAAAAATATTTAATCAGAAGTGTGATAACTGTTTCTATGAAGTAATGATTTGTCACAATAATGATAATAAACCATCATTAGTTAGTTCATTTGAATATAAAATATAGTTTAAGTATTTTTTCAGGAAGAACACAAACTATTGTACAAGTGTATATTCAAAAAAACAAACTATCTCTTAATTAAGGAACTCATTAATTTATATTCCACTTAACAGCTATCAGTTCCTCTCTGTGACATACTCATTATGGTGATAATATTTGGAAATTACCTGTGTGACTTTTACTGGTGTTATGAACTGAAAAAATACCTATTTTCCATACCTATCAATCAAGATTTTATTCACTTTTGGATATTTTAAATTGTCCTAATACATAGGTTTAATACATATTTCAGTAATCCACGCATGCTCCCAACCTCCTCCTCAGTATCCAAATAGGCAAAAGAAGAAGAAGGTAAGCACTTGTATAAATCATGAAAGATTTAACAAAAAAGGGTAAGAAATTATGGCTGAAGATTTCAGTGAAATTGCTATTATGATTCTTATGGTTTGCTTGATTTTAATACTTTATAGCCATTGTATATAGCATATTAAATGAAATCTTTTCTTCTCATTTATCTAAAAAATGAATTAAGGAAGATTTATTCTACACCATTAGACATGTCATGACCAGAACTAGTACCTGGAAAGTCGACTGAAAATGTTTCTTTTTGCCAGATCCTACAGCTCGTCGAAATGCAAAAACTGGCCCCACGGGTCGAAACAGATATGCCAGCCAATGGACACTCAACAGACCCCATCCAACAATATCAGCTCACACTCTCACGACAGACTGGAGGCTGCCTACACCACGTGCTACAGGTTCAGTGGACAAAGAAAGTGACAGCTATAGTGTCAGCCCCTCACAGGACACAGGTATAGTACAAGCTTATTATGTTTATTATAAGAATTGAAGATTTAGTTGAGGGATAAGCCCAACAAGCATTTTTCAACAAGGTCCTGTTGGTTTGTATCTGTTCACTAATCATTTGAGCCAAATGAGTTTTTAAGAGGTAATAAATTATCTAGTATTTCTTGAATTGATCTAGTGCAGTGACCAAAGATTTTTTTCATTATTAAATGAAAATGAAAACACATAATAGCAATAACATTAAAATTCAAAAAGGATAAAATAGTGTATGTCTGCCATATGCAAGCCAGAGTGTCATCATAATATATTTACAACTTGTGTTAGGTTGTTTGTGAAATTAAATAACAGATGATTGTAAAATACACCACCAGAATCTAAAAACTTTTCTCTTCAGTAGAGCACACAGAGAAAATGTTTTGCAAGGTGTTTATACTGAATTTTAGGTTTTTTACCTTGAGTTCCTTTTTCTGCTAGCTAACATTTTTACATAGGCCCTACTGTATATTTGATCAAATATTACCTAATGCTGTGTTAAGCAAATCATCAGTAGCTAGCAGATCAATGATGTGAAAAGCTGAGTAAGCAGTTCAGCCTTTAGTGTTTTTTAATGAGATGGATGGAAGAAAGTAGTAGAAGATGGTAAAAACCTCATAGTATGTGGCTATACATTCCATCAATGTTATGCTGTAGTGCATAAATGTAGATGGAGGGAAAGGTCCTATATGGAATTCTTTTCTTACAGAAGAAAACAAAAATAGAGTTGGCATCATATCATTTTTCAGCTGTTGAAAAGAGAAACTTAATTGTATTAAAATTGTAAAACAAACTGTGTGTGGGCTCTTGCATGGCAGGAAGAGGTAACAGAATAATGAAACTGTGGCACAGGCATACAATGGGACAGCCTAATACTGGAACCTCATTCACCAGGTTTTAAAGGTTTCAAGGAAATCACAATCAACTGGGGTATTATTAAAAAAGAGAAAAGAAGAAAACATTCACAATGATGCCTAAAGTGTGGAATCTATAAGTATATAAAAAAGTCATATCTGGTGCATTAAGTAAAAAAGGACACTAGTTGAGCATACAGTGTATGGTGGATACCATGGGACACAAGTAAGAGAAAATATAGGCACAAAAAATGTGCAGTCTGTAACAGTTATTTAACAGGATGGTAAATGCCCTGGGGTGTTCATTTTTATTTTATTTACCATGAGCTAGTACTGTATATGCTATGCATGCTGGTATGCAGTATGGTTAAGAGTTTATAAATTTAAGTGAAATATATACGCATGGATTGTACATAGAGAAGCAGTGAACAGTGTTTATTATGCTCGAGAATGCATTCTTATCTATTTATACATTTTTGTTTTGTTTTATTTTTTAGTATATGTGTTTTATGTAATAGGTAACCAGATAAACTAGTTTGGAAAAATGTAATTTTGAGCAAAGTTTTAATGTCCTAATGTTTTCTGTAAATAAAGAGCAAATATAATATTGTCTATTATTTAAGTCACAAGAATTTCTCCCAACAGACCGAGCACGAAGTAGTATGGTGTCAACTGAAAGTGCTTCCTCTACTTATGAAGAGCTGGCAAGAGCATACGAGCACGCCAAAATGGAAGAACAGCTAAGACATGCAAAGTTCACAATTACAGAATGCTTTATCTCCGATACATCATCTGAGCAGCTGACAGCAGGAACCAATGAATACACGGACAGCCTAACCTCGAGTACCCCCTCAGAATCAGGGATCTGCAGGTTTACAGCCTCACCCCCAAAACCTCAGGACGGAGGGAGGGTCATGAACATGGCTGTCCCAAAGGCACATAGACCAGGTAAGTGCACACTTACTGACTTCTGCTGGGTTGCAGTAATTAGAATGAACAGCCCATTTGAACAGGATGGTCCGAGTTGACAATCAATCACAGGTTTTCTTTCAACATTAAATTCAGATTTTTCATAGTGAATATCTCCGATCATTATTATAAAGAAAAGTATTTCCATCTCAGAGATATTGTATTTATACTACACATAGCATACTCACAAAAACTCATTTTTGTTACGGGTGGTAAAAATGGAAATTTCAGAATTATACCTCTTGTTTTTCTTTACCTTTAAAGCTTTTTCCAAGATAACTAACTAGTTTTTCAATTATTTAGAAGTCCTCCATCTTCATAGTGGCATCACCCTAGTGAAGCTTCTGAGGCTCAGGCAGAACAGCAGGGGATACTGGCATCATTGCTTTCTTATTATCAGGATAGATTTCTTTATGATCACCACATAGAATCCAACATGGGTCATGCTTAAACCTGCTATTAAAGTAAAATTAAATTCATATTCATTCTGCCACTGTAACACTAATTATCTTTATTTACATACTGCTTTACATTTACATTCTCTAACCTGGTTAATAGAATTTACCGTCATGGTGATCTGAAGCCTGTCTCAGTAGAATTGGGTACAAGTTAGGACAGTGTGCCTATCAAACTTAGGGCCGTCTCATGTACACGCTCACATTCACACAGGGAAAATTTAGAATCACCCATCATCAGTTAACCTGGGGTATAAGAAGAAAGGCTGAAATACATGGAGGAAGCTCCATGCAGACTGTGTGTGAGATTCAAATCTAGGACCGTGGCTGCATGAGGCAGCATCTAAAACAACTGCACTGTCCTCATCTTTATTTATTAATTCTAATTATATTTTATCTGTGGTGGGCTGGTGCCCTGCCCGGGATTTGTTCCTGCCTTGTGCCCTGTGTTGGCTGGGATTGGCTCCAGCAGACCCCTGTGACCCTGTGTTAGGATATAGCGGGTTAGATAATGGATGGATGGATGGATAATTATATTTTCTAATTATTTATTCTAAAATGATTATTAATTATTTAGTGCCTCTGACTTTTGTGGTTGGATCTAATCGTTCCTTGCACCATGAAGACTGCAGGTATTTTAAATACCCAAAGATTGCTGCCACAGAAATAGACCCCACCTGATTTTCTTCTTCCATTACCTATTCTGAAGTGGACCGAACTGTGAGGTTCATGACTTCTTAAGAAATGTTCCTTTCAGATCTCATTTTCATTCGAGCTATGGGTTTCTTCATCCTTGCTTACTGTATGTGATTTTCCACCTAATCATTCTGAGTCGTTAAATTGTTTGTTTCCTGATGCTCTCCATGCCCTGACCAAACCACTCATATACATACCCAAGCCTTGATTTGCAACACAGGTACTGACTTTTTGACCTACTTGTAGATCTGAGCCAAATTCGGTGATCCTTCTGTCAATATCATATTGAAGTCACTTTAAATGGCTATGTCACATTACATGCCTTTTCCAGAGATCTTTAGTCATAGCTTTCACTTACATCATTTTAGCAACTCAGAAGCAGGAGATTTCCTCTAACAAAATCGCACAGTTTTGATTTTTATCTTTAGTTGCAGGGTTGGGCTCGGTGTGCATAAAAGCTGACAACCAATGAATGTTCATCCAGAAATACAGTGCATATAATGCATTGAAGAGGAATAATGAATGCAGTTGTTTCGGGCCTTGCATACAAACTTATCTGTCTGATGTCTTGTGTTTTACATACCATGACAGAATGGAGGAAAGGAAAAAGAGTTATGAGATTGTGGCTGAACTTGCCATACCTTTCAATCGTTTGTACAGCATGGGGTCTGCTGAGCAGGTTTGTTGTCTATCAGGAAAAGGGGCGAGCACGACTGTGGTGGAAGGTCAGCATGCAATCGTTAAAGTGGACCTGACCAGTGATATTTGCTTACGTAGACTAATATGGTCTGGCGACAAGATCAGCAACTTCAGTCAGAAAGTCTGACATACCCAACCACTAATGTGAAACCAGCTTTAGAGTTGCCAGCACAGGTCTTTTCAGCCATCTCCACTTCCAAATCCTTGAAGAGGTTCCATTTAACTTTCAGGCTTTTCCAGTGGTGAGCACTGAATATATTTGCACAGATTCCCTTGCATTCCTTTTATAATAAATGAAACTGTCATTGCTGCCAAATATCCCAAACGTTTTGTTTAACTTGGGTGGATGTGGAGATTGGATCACAGATTTAGAAGCAACACAACACATTTACCGATTTTGTTTAAATGAACTGAGCTGCAATTGAAGTCACTTTAGAGCTTTGTCTCAGTTTACTTACAGCATTTAATCTTGAATACCTCAGGCATTTAAGTTCTTATGTTTGTGTTGAATGTCTAAACTTTAGCTGAGGACAGATGCACGATCCTATCACTTTTCTAATAATCCATGATTTAAGGTCATGTTTTATGGACGATGTTTACAAATGTCAGGTAAAGAAATTGATCAGGCTTTGTATATTTCATGCTCATCACTTTACTAAACATAGAGTATCGGTTAACCAGTTCTGGCAAGAATCCTCTGTTTCAGGTGACTTATCTTTTATAGATGAGAAATGGGTACTCTTTGTGCCTTTTAGTCCCATTAAAAGACTTTATTTAAACTGTTTAATGTGTTTAAGTCAAATTCTGTTGCTTTTAAGATATTACAAATATCACAGTTCAAATTTACTCAAAATGATGAAGTTCACAAAGTGCAAATAAAAATGAGTGTGTAAAGGGGCACAACTCAGTATGAAAGGAGGCAATAGTAAAATATCATTTCAGGTCATTGCTGTTTGTAAGAGTTTTAAGAAATTGAGCATTTTTTTTAGACTGTTACATTCTTATTCAATATGTGTCTTGAGATGAGCTGATGTTCCATCAAGGGTTGGTGGCTGCCATGTGATCAATGCTTCATATACTCTTAGACACCCTGAATCTATAGCTTCGTGTATTGCCTGGTAGACAGTTAGGCAGTTAAATGTTTTACCACACAATCATCTGTCTGATGTGTTTACTTGCCTCAGCTATGCATGACATTTTCTCATAAGAAAAAGTTATCTGCTCCTTTTTTGTGTGATCTCTACATGTGTTGCCATTGCCCTTGGCTTGATTCATCCTAATTTGTAAGCACAGCTAATTATTACTTTAAGTTTAAGGCATTGCCTTATCAAAGACACCATGTTAGATATATTTCCTGTTTTTGAGTGATTATGAATGTGTGCATAATTTTTTCCTGCAATGAACCGGTGTTCTGTTTAGGGCTGCCTCCTGCCCTTGGTTATTTGCTGCATGGATAAGTATTCGCCTCTCATAACCTGGCCCAGGACAAAAGTGGGTATTGAATATGGATGTCTGGTTGATATTAGTTACTAGTGATAATAGCATTTTATTAGAATTGTATACTAATCCTCTTCAAACCTGCTTAATCAAAATCAGTACTGTGGTGGGCCCATGACCAGACCTGGCATCACTGGGTGCCAGGAAGAAAACACCCAATCCATCATGACACTTTTCACAAAAAATTGAAATGTCTTAGTCATGGAGGTACAGTTATGAAGGGTAGACAGAAAAAAAGTCCTTGCTTATTGAAATAATTATATTTCCTATAATAAAATGCAGATTCTGCATTTATTTGAACCAAAAATATAGAGAGGATAGCTAGATAATTCTTTTTTTTTTTAATTTCATTAGAATTTTGCAAGGCCTATCACAAAGCTTATTAAATTATAAAGTGAAGTCTGTGCTCTTTTAAACCTGTCTATGCCAGCTGGAAACTAGATATAATTGAAGGCAATTAGCTATGCAGGGTTAAAGGACCATGTCATCGCTGATACCTACTGACAATGTTTATAGCGGTGTCCTGCAGTGTAACTTCAGATGGCTGGCGATAGCTGGCTTACATTGCTATTAAAAGATACATGAAGGTAGGTGGAAGGAGGCCCTTAAGAGGAATCAAAACTTGTGGTTCTCATCGACTGCATTATTTATCCTTCATTACTAATTTAGGCTTTTTCCAAATTTGAGGTCTTCAGGTGAAGATCATTTTACATCGACTCCAGACCTAGCAGGGAAAGATGCCCAGACTGAATGTTATGTTTTGAGGTTTTGTACGACTAACAAAATAGCAGAAGTCAAACATTTCCCCTCCAAAATGTCCATGAGAGAGACGTGTTTTGTGCTAAAGTACAAAGTCAAAGGATATAAAATGTCAGAGGAATTATCAACTGCCTGGTCAACTAACAATTAAAGTAGTTGGGACAAAAACAATAATTTCACTTTGTGAAAGTACAGTCTGTTCAGAACAGACCAGTGTGTCAATTATCATCACTACTGTGGATGTGTGCATATCAAAAGCAAGGGAAACTAAACATGATAATTTTGTTTTCTGAATGTGAAAGGAATTATTTCAGTTGTCTTTCAGTTTAATATATGATTTTTTTCAGAAAGAATAAATGTAATTGATTCTGTAATATTGTGAATTTTAAAATGGACAATTCCTCCGAAGTGAACCTTTCAAACAGAATATTCATTTATATTTAAATTAAACATATTTTCATTAATTGTCTACATTTTATACTAGCCCCAATGTTCTTTAAAGAGGCAAAACTAAGACGTCTTATTTAACCTTTAAGGTTAATTTTATAAAAGACACTGCCCAATATGAAAAATGTCTTTTTTTAATCAGCAATCAGCATTTTATGAAAACATACTGTATACAGGCAAAGAAATATTTGATGGTATGTAATTATGAACAAAGTAAAATCTCAAATCCAACATTTTTTCTTTTATAGTTTACACAGTATAGTTGAATGTTGAATGAACTGACTTTAACTCCTTCATAAAGCAGCTGTGTAGGCAACTAGAAGATGAACATGGTTTCATAACAACTAGAGTTTGTCATTGTGATGTGTTTTTACATTGTTGAGTTGAAAGGAGATTGGTAATGTGCTTTATCAGTCCTTTTGTGCAACTGTTACCCTAAAAGTTGACACACAGTTGACAATACAGTTTGAACTTCAAATGGAATACTAGCCTCACTATTAATCACAAAGAAAAGCTTCATTGCATTTAGGTGCTCAACGGGGAGAATCTGTGGACATTTTCAGTGGCTAGCCTTAGGCTTCTTTTCTGGCAGTCTGCAGCAAAGGGAAATTTAGACTGGGAGTACTTGACATGTGAATAAATTACCACTACTGTTGGAGTTACCATTGTGGTATTTTATAAGCAACAACAGCCTGAGTGTCTCTGTGACTGTTATTCTTTCTTTAGGTGATACCTTTACCCAAATGAATGTGCAGAACATTAATATGCATTGGAGTGTTTACATAGAAAGTACACATCACCAAGCAAGTGAGGAAAACATTTAATAGTCAGGTTAGTTAGGAACCAGACAGTAAGCTAAAAATAATAAAACAAAGGTAAAATTAGTTGAGGACTAACATGGGCTGACAAACCGTAGATATCCATAATAGTTGTTTAAGGTTAGCCTGATCATCAGTGAAACTGGGAAATATTTTGATGTATTCAAAAGCTGATTCCACAGGTCAGGAACAGAAACTTTTAAGTTTTTACTTGTGAAGTACTGCTTTGTTTTCATTTCTTTATATCCTTATATGTGCTGTTAAATAAAAGCTTTCTTATACATTTTGGCACCATTCAAAAACCACTAAATTACACAATGGAATAGATCTGTAGTTATGTAGTTTTTGTTTTTATGTACAGTGTAAGACCCGGGTCCGAACACCACCAGACAAACACCACTTCTTTATAAAAAGCACACGTTTTATTAAGTAAACACACTCCCGCACAGCAAATAGTGCTCCCAGCACTAATCACCCTGCACACGGGCCTTTCTCTCCCTGTTCGTGGGCCACCTTTCCTCTCTTCACAGGAGCTTTGTCCTGCTCCCACTCCCGACTCTAGCTCCCTGATTGCAGGGAGGCGGCCCCTTTTATTCTCACCCGGATGTGCTCCAGGTGCCTGATGACACTCTTCCGGCAGTACTTCCTGGTGTGGCAGAAGTGCTGCCCTTACACCCAGAAGCACTCTGGGCATCCCTGGAAGGATCTTCCTCCACCTTCCCTGGTATGGCGGAAGTGCCTGTTTCCCGGGCTGCATGAGGCTCGGGGTGCCCCCTGGTGGTGGCCACGGGCCCCAATGGGCTTGAGCCTCCTTGCTCCTTTACTTTCTCAAGATAATAATAATAATAATGCATTACATTTATATAGCACTTTTCTAAGATCCAGGGCGATTGCCCCCTCGTGGCCTCCCGGTCCTTCCAGGCATCCCGGCTGGATCTGTCCCCCAGCCTCCTGTGACAACAGTTATAAGTTAAATTCTTCCTTAAAATTGCTTTATCAGATTTTTTTGCCCTTTCTACTCATCTCCAGATTTCTTTCTGACTCTTCTTGAGAAGTATGTTCCTCATGATCTACTGTTATGGCTTTATTATTTTTAGGACGTAACCTAACTGCTCTCATCCCATTATACTCAAATGTTTGGCTAGGTATTTGCTGCTGGCAGAAAAATAACTGAAAATTATGTGAGTTTATGTATATGTGTACACACAGACACACACATTATAGGAAAGCAACTTTTTTGACCTTATATACTCAGACATTAACTATACATATATCGATTTTGGCTCCATATATTCCAAAATTCAATATTGGGCTTTTTGACACACAATAATAAATATATATACATGCAATATGTATATAATACAATATATATACATACAATAATTAATATATGTACAATATGTTGGTTAATCTCATAGTCCATTTCCTTTTCACCCATGTGTAGGACCTCAAGGTACTTGAACTTGCCTAATTGGGGCAACAGCCCCCCACTAGTCTGCAAAGAGGGAGATAGAGAGAAACCCGACACAACCTTAGATTTCGACATACCAGTCCTCATCTCAACCTTGTTGTACTATTTTGCAGCATGCTCTAGTGTGTGCCAGAAGTTGTTGTATGGTAATGTTAAAAATACAATATCATCTGCATCACCTGTTCACAACAAATACAGTCTAAGCATCAGCAGAACCTTCATTTTCAATCTCTGAAAATTAAAAAATAGAATAGGAGTCAAGGCACACATTTTGTGGAGTTATATAGCTACACTGAATGGAATTATCATTACTATCCAGCAGTGAAAGTGTGACTATGCAGGTATCTTGGCCTTTTACTTTATTGACCAGTAGTGGCCAATGCCCCAGGCATTGTTGTTTTCCTAATTACACAAGCCACCACTATTAGTTTTAAATTATGTTGTAGATTTTATTTGTGGTAGATGTGTTAGACACAATCAGGTATAAAGGTGATACTGTTCACCTTTACATGATCTTACACCTGTTGTACGATCCCTCTCCCACTTGGACAGAGGCAGTGGTGCTGTAAGAGTTATGTTTCTAGACTTCTCTAGTGCCTTCAACACCATCCAACCTCTGCTCCTTAGGGACAAGCTGACAGAGACGGGATTAGATTCATACCTATTGGCATGGATCGTGGACCATCTTACAAACAGACCTCAGTATGTGCGTCTCGGGAACTGCAAGTCTGACATTGTGGTCAGCAACACAGGAGCACCGCAGGGGACTGTACTTTCTCCAGTCCTGTTCAGCCTATATACATCGGACTTCCAATACAACTCGGAGTCCTGCCACGTGCAAAAGTTCACTTACGACACTGCCATTGTGGGCTGCATCAGGAGTGGGCAGGAGGAGGAGTATAGGAACCTAATCAAGGACTTTGTTAAATGGTACGACTCAAACCACCTACACCTGAACACCAGCAAAACCAAGGAGCTGGTGGTGGATTTTAGGAGGCCCAGACCCCTCATGGACCCCGTGATCATCAGAGGTGACTGTGTGCAGAGGGTGCAGACCTATAAATACCTGGGAGTGCAGCTGGATGATAAATTGGACTGGACTGCCAATACTGATGCTCTGTGCAAGAGAGGACAGAGCTGGCTATACTTCCTTAGAAGACTGGCGTCCTTCAACATCTGCAATAAGATGCTGCAGATGTTCTATCAGACGGTTGTGGTGAGCGCCCTCTTCTACGCGGTGGTGTGCTGGGGAGGCAGCATTAAGAAGAAGGACGCCTCACGCCTGGACAAACTGGTGAGGCACGCAGGCTCTATTGTAGGCATGGAACTGGACAGTTTGACATCTGTGGCAGAGCGACGGGCGCTCAGCAGGCTCCTATCAATTATGGAGAATCCACTGCATCCACTAAACAGTATCATCTCCAGACAGAGGAGCAGCTTCAGCAACAGACTGCTGTCACTGTCCTGCTCCACTGACAGACTGAGGAGATCGTTCCTCCCCCAAACTATGCGACTCTTCAATTCCACCCAGGGGGGTAAACGTTAACATTATTCAAGGTTATTGTCTGTTTTTACCTGCATTTTTATTACTGTTTAATTTAATATTGTTTTTTGTATCAGTATGCTGCTGCTGAAGTATGTGAATTTCCCCTTGGGATTAATAAAGTATCTCTATCTATCTATCTATCTATCTATCTATCTATCTATCTATCTATCTATCTATCTATCTATCTATCTATCTATCTATCTATCTATCTATCTACTGAAGTTTGGACCCTGAATGTTATCTAGTACCTCTTTACACTCCAGTCATTAGTTAAAGCATTAGAATATTAGAACAATTGTGATAATAATAGGTCATTCAGACAAAGAAGCTCATCCATCCTATGCTCCTATATTGTCCAAAATAATATTAATTCTAAAATTCAAAATAATATTAATCCTAAAGTGCTACTCGCTAACACACTACTTGGTAATGGTTTCTTTCTTTCTGCGAAATCTTTCCTTAACAAGTTTCCCTTTATAATTTTAAACCATTTGACTGAGTCAACTCTTAATGTTTAAACGGGAAAGGTACCACTCTTTCAATCTCTCTTTAATAACTCATATCTCTCAGTCCTAGAATTTATTAACATGGAGACCTAAATGACAGTACTCCAGGTGAGGCCTCACTAGTGCATTATATAATTTAAGCTTAACCTTCCGTGACCCACACATCATGATATACAGTATAACCTAATATCCTATTTGTATTTTTGATCGCTTATGTGCACTGTCTTGATGTAGATAGCAATGAGTCCACAATGACTCGTAGACCTTTCTCATAAAACATTATCTGTCCTCCCCACTATTTTGAAATCATCTGCAGATTTAACCAGCTTGTTGTTGTTTTTTTTTATTATCAAGCTTGTTTATGTAAAGGTTAAAGGTTTTTTTGGTGTTTAATGCATTGTTCCTGTAATATATTAAATAAAAACTGCATTGAAAATTGTTCCATCTAGGGCTTGTAGGTCTTTTTACCCTTTCAGTTCTGTTTTTTTTTCTAAGTCATCTCCAGAAAATATATCACTGTATCCAAACGTTAATATATTCCTCCACAGAAAATTCAATTAAAGCCACCAGTTGTTCATCATCTTGACAAGTTTATCAAAGTAAATTAAAAATAAGAGCATTTCTTAATATTACATTTGGAACGTGTTTGATCAATCAACAAGGTCACATAAAACTCTCCTCCCCAATCCCCTCTAAGAAAGATGTAAACATTTGTAGTAATTCATATAATTTAAAGTTGGATTCATGCTGTTTTGAATATGGTAACAGCCAATTGATTAAAACATCAATTTAAAGAAATTCTTTACTTTAGGTATCTTTGGTCTCTGGATGATGGAACTGTTTTTGGGCTAGCTTTGTATATGGTTTTCATTTTTAGTAGCAGTAGAAACAATTTTTTGGTAAAAAGTGATAAGGTGTTCCTTTTAAGCCTTTTTCATGTGCTATTATATGGAGAAGTCAAGCAAAATGACACCTTTTATTGGCTAACTAAAAAGATTACAATATACAAGCTTTCGAGGCAACTCAGGCCCCTTCTTCAAACAATGTGTAATCATTTTGAGTTAGCCAATAAAAGGTGTCATTTTGCTTGACTTCTTACTGCATTTATAATGGCTAACACGGTACAACAGCTTAGTACTCATGTGCTATTACGAAATACAGGTCATCCAACAATAAACACCTAGTAGGTGTCTTCTCTAGCAGTAAAAGAAAAGTTTGTTTAATGTATTATATGCAAGGGCAGTTAATTTGTGTACTGCATATATTTATATTATTCATCCATTATCCAACCCGCTATATCCTAAATACAGGATCATAGGGGTCTGCAGGAAACAAACCCCGGGCAGGGCGCCAGCCCAATGCAGGGTGCACACACACACACACACACACACCCCCACACACCAAGCACACACTAGGGACAATTTAGGATTGCCACTGCACCTAACTTGCATGTCTTCAGACTGTGGGAGGAAACCGGAGCACCTGGAGGAAACCCACGCAGACACGGGGAGAACATGCAAACTCCACACAGGGAGAACCCACTGTGCCCTTGTGCCACCCTATATTTATTTATATAAGTATATAAATATATATATTTGTTAGCAGCAAAATATGTATGTGTGGCCTTTATACCACTGTTTCAACATATGCTAAATATTGCTGAATTTGAGTTTTGTGTGACTGATACTAAGACATTGACCACTTTTAGTAATTGCATTTCCTCTTTTTACAGCAGGAGAACTTATGCATCTCCCACCCTATCTCCGAATGGACTTTTTGCTAAATCGAGGCATACCAGGCCCCAGCAGAGACCTCAGTCTTGGCCAGGCATGTTTGGAACCTCAGAAAAGTCGCACAGTGAAGCGCCCAGCTATCTTGGAGCCCACTCCTATGGAGGCGCCCAGCAGAGAAGTCCAGCAGTGGCAACCAGGCACAGCATCGACTTTACCTCAGCGGGAGGGAGCAGATCTCGGACAAGCAGCCAAAATGAGCAGCTCCCAAGAATCCCTGCTGGACTCACGGGGTCATTTAAAACAAGGCAACAATCCCTACGCAAAATCGTACACTTTGGTATAACAAAGAGCATGTTCTGGACTCTGAAGAAAATTATATTTAAAATAAAAAGGTTGTAAATAATATTTCCAAATTCCAAAAGGAGATTTCAGAAAAGTTAATTTTTTTTTATTATTATTATTCATTATTTCAAATTGAAAGACAAAGATTGCCAAAATAATTTATTTCAAATAAAAGAAGAATACTATTATTATTATGAAAAGAAGACAGCAACACAAGAACTTAATTGCTTTCTTTTGTCTGAGTGTGAGCTATGCGCCGACTGGATGCCTGTCTGTTTTTCTATTAAAAAATTACAAATAAAAATAACCAAAAAAAAAAAAAAACAACTGAAGAAAGAGAATAAGAAACCAAACTTGACCAGTTAACCAATCCACAAACTATTACTTTTTTTTAATTATTATTTTTTGAAGAAATCTATGAATGCATGGGGACAAAAAGTGGAGAAGGAACTGAAAATCCAACTGAAAATTTTGACACACAGTGATGCAGAAAATATAAGAAGTTATTATAAAACAGAAAAAAAATCACTTTTGTTTGTGGATATTACAGGGAAATTTATTTGGTAAATAAAGTCTTTACTCATGTTTGCACACATCTTTTTAAAATAGGAAATGGATCTTCTATCTTATTTTATTTGCTAAAATCACCAGCTTTACATTTATATGTCTGTGTGAGGGGTGTGTGTGTGTGATATATACTGTAGAGAGCTCATTATATGTGTGTATATTAAAAAAAAAAAAGAGAATGCCCTCCTGGTGTCTCTTCACACCTGGAATAATGCCAAAGAGACTCAAAGATATTAAAATGGGCACACCTATTGTCCAGAATAAAGCATGCAAAATGGAGGAATAAACAAAGGGAGAATGAAAAATATGAAATGAAACTGGTAAAATAGAAAGAAAACTTCATCTCGTTCTCATATCCATCTATTATAGGTTTTCTCATGCTGTCAACCAACTGGTGTGGCCCTTCATGCTACCCCTCTCCCTATTACCATCCCAAAGCACTCACTCCATCCTGGCCACTTCCTCTCACCAGTAAATCTCCATCCCCAAGTTCTCCTCCCATCTCCAGACCTGAGATGGCTTTCAATTCTCCTTTTTGAAGCCACTTCTAATCCAACCTCTGGAAAACACTTCTAGGACCAGGATAGCCTGCTTTGGCTACAGGAACATTTGGATGCCCCAGTCCTCTAGCAGTGACCCATTGTATACTCAACCTTGGTCACCGCATGCATCCGCGCTGCATGCTTTAAAGTGGCAATCACCTTCCCATGCATCTGAGTCGGTGAACATAGTCCCCTAGTAGACAGGCAAGAGAATATGGGCCTCTTCCCAGTCTTCACTAGTCTCAACATTACTTACTTCTTTAAATAGTCTGGGTAGGAATCATGTGTCGCCACCTACTGACAAGGAAGTCTTGTAATCTTTCACCAACGGTCCACAGCATCCTCTGCTTTCTGAGGCTAACTTTAGCTCTCCAGGCATCTGGTATGTCTGGAAATTGTATCAGATTCCTCCCATCCCTTCCCTTGTGTTTCTACAGTGTCACAGTTCCATTGTAATTTTGTGTTTCCTTGGAGGTATTTTGTAAGATTTTCATTGTTCCCTTTGCCAGACAGACAATCCTTCACTATATATATAGATATATATATATATAGATATATATATATATATATAGATATATATATAATATGTGCTTGTGTGTATATACATTTATATATGTATGTATATACACACACACAGTATGTATGTTTTATAAAGACACATATATATGTGTGTGATGTACATCTATACACATATATGCAGACACACACACACATCTCAAGAAATTGTGGTTGTCTTTAGTGATCTAACATTTCACTCTTTTTTTTTTTTTTTTAAGTTTCACTATCATTTAATTATGTCATGCTCCATCATTTGGTGCACTCAATTGTTAGGCTCACAGCAATAGCTGGAAATTTAAAAGTAAAATAGGAGCCATATCCTGATTGATATACAGCTTGCCTCTGTATTACATGGCTGCCTTTTTGACCAAGGGTCGTCTCACAGGAGATACTCTTGTTTCAAAAAATAATGGCATTGCTATTTTAATAAATGGAATGGAGTCTGACATAGACTTCCCCTATTAGTTTCAACTGATATGTCTTTTAGATTAGTTTATGATATCATCCTTATAAATCAGACCATGTATGTAGTGTAAAAGTGAGGATAAAACAGTTCATGAAACCCATTCCGATGTAAGAGATATGAAGACCATGCCTAGCTAACCACTGTAAGTGTTTGCTAATGATAGGGCACTGTTATTTTATTATCTTAATATACAGTATACCTTTTTTGAGATTTTGCTTTTTGTGTATGTGAAAAACAGGGATAAAACACATTGCTGTTTTTAAATTATATATAAGTGTTTCTTGATTCCAGAAGATCAAAACTGGTGGAAGCAGACTGTCATTTTTTGTTAGCACAGGGTGAGCTATATATCCTGGAATGCTGTTTTAGCTGCCCTGATGGTAGTGTCCACAATATTCTGTTCCTATTATTACTCAAATTATTAGTTTAATTACCTTTTACAATTATACAGTAATATTTATTTTCAGTGATACATAGCATGTATTGGTTAGACAGCTAAGGCCATTTTCTGGGATATAATGGCTCAGCCTGTTAAATCAATAAATCTGGAATCAATGAAGAATTTGCACATCAGAGTATTTAACACATTTTGGGTAGTTGAGACGTTATATTTAAATCCCTTTGAAAGCAAATAATTGCGTAAGTGTAGAGTACCTTTATTTATAATCTATATCATAGAGTATTTTCTATACAATTAGTGGACCATCATTTATTTAATAAGATGAATTCTATCAAATTATTGTTATTCTTGGGGTTGGAAATCTTCATTTTGCAATTTTTAATCATAATGATAATAAATCCCATACTGTCAAGGCAAATAAATACAGTATATGTGAACAAATGTAAAAATAGAAAGTTGGCAACTATTAATGGTGGATGACCCCATGTATTATTTTTGTAATACATCACTTTTTGCAGCAAATGTGTATCATGTAAGAGCACAACATAAGCCTACATTTCAAAAATTGGTTTTAAATAAGTTTGCGTTTGTTTTTAGTCAAAATTTCTTGTTAAAAAAAGGAAGTTAATTTTTTCACTCTAATGAAGACTGCAGAATTGGGAAAAATTAATAAAATGAAGATATGTTGTCTTATTTTTTCAAAATGCATTAAAACAGTTATCTTGGTTCATTGATGCCTTTTATGTAGATAAATGTGCATTTTATTTCCTTTTGGTGTGTTTGATATTTGGCAGTGCATTATCTAAGAGTAATCAGGATATACAGTCTTTCAGAGATAATTACAGATCATTATTTCAGTAGCTGTCTATTCACTGAGGACAAACACCACTTGGACTTTAGGTTGCATGAACGGGCTATATGTACATTGGCTTATCAACTTATTTAATGTCTACTTTGTGTCCCTCTTAAGAAGAAAATGTTGAATATTTCTGCCAGAAAGCTTTGAAGCCTAAAGCGATAATGGTACCTGTCCAGGTAAGCAAAAAAAAAAATCACACTACTCTTTAAAGAAAAACGCTGGGGGATTTTGCTTTTAGATAATGGAAGTAAAATGCTTGGGTTAGGGTGTGCATTTCATAGTGTGAATTCTTCTGAAAGATTAATCATTAAAGCATTCTATGACTCAGTCACAGACTGCAACTCCATTGAGATTTTGTGTCCCAAAAACCTCAATTAAGCTTTCCCTTCATCCTGTTGGATGTGTCTTTACATTTCTGAGAAAGTTAGCTATCGGATACTGTTACTGAGTAGCTGAAGTACTATAAAATATACTGCATACACATTTTTTCTTTTACAAGTTAAGTGTTCTATACTTCTAAGTAGTTACTATATTGTGGAATCCACAGTTCTAGAACAACATAACAGGTACATTTCCCAATTCATAAGATTCATTAAGCCAATAATGCAAAGTCTTTGCATCTCACTATTGAAATCTGCCTGGAGTGTACGGAATTTCAGCCTTCATTTTCAATGACTGCAGTGACATGTCATGGACTAAACATGAGCGGATTAGCAGATTCATACACTGTTTATTAATCGTATATGGAGAACACAAGTCACTAAAAGGCAAAAAGATATCCTTTGATGAAAGCAGTTCTTACATACATGAAAATAAGTCCACTTCATCCTAGAAAACAAACATAAACCAGTCTTCTCTGGATCCAAATAGGAAACACGTACAAACTGACCATGCTGGTGGTCAGCAGTATTAAAAATAAAATATAAAAAAAAATATATAAGAATGAAAACTGTCCCACCAATGCGTCTCCTTTCTTACACAAATGTCAGGCCTTTCTGTAGTACAGGCTTATATTGTATACCACACAAACTACATTATTACAATATTCCACACACTCAAACTGATGGACATTTACAGGTTACAAATAGTTCTTGATTTGCAGAGAAAAGAATCTCCATTTAGTAGTCACAATAATTACAATACCTAATTATGAAATGCAAGTTAAACAACAAAGTTCCCAAGCTCCTATTTTACATCTCCTTACAATCATATACAAACTGGTTAGTTTATCTGAGTCTAAACATACAGTATACATTCTAAAAAATATATAATACTTGTTTTTTTACATTTTGCTTTACAATTGCATATTTTTCCAGGGTTATTTAATCTTTCTGCATAACTGCATCCCAGAATGTAACACTCTTTCAAAACACATTGTTATTCTGGTCAGTTTGTTTAGCGGGTTGTTTAAAAGGTCTCAATCTTAGTCCACAATATTCTCTAAAACCTTACCTCTATTGGCCCTTGAACCTTCATTCATCTTCATTCACAGCACCTCTTCAAAGCAGATTTGGCAGCTTCTCACTCACTTACCTCAGCATCATCTCCTTAACAGCATGAAGCCCTGTGAGCCACTAGTCTTGTGTCTATGTGGTGATTAAATCTTTGGACTTCATACCCTGAGTTTGTGAGTTCAAATCCTGCTACTGACGCTGGGTGACGATGAGCATGTGCTCCAATTCAAAAACCAAAAGAAATGTAACCAATTGTTTCATAAATGTTGTAAGTCACTTTGGATAATGGCACCAGCCAAATAAGTAACTGTAAAATTTGATTCTCTAAACCAGCTAAACTTCTGTTTAAATACACATAATTAAAAGTAATGTTAATTTTTCCCATTTATGAATTATATAATAGTTATAGTCTTCTTCCCAGCCACAGGGGATGCATAAACCAGTTTGTTTCTTCATGCCGGTCCCAAGCTCAGTTAAATGGGGAGGGGAGGGTTACGTCAGGAAGGGCACCCGGTGTAAAATTTTTGCCAAATCAATATGCGGACAACAATACAAATTTCCATACCAGATCGGTTGACCCCTGGGTTAACAACAACTGCCACCAGTAGTTAGCCAACAGGGTGCTTGCAGAAATTGAGCTACTGTTGGCCAAAGAAGAAGGAGAAGAAAAAGGGGGAGACATGTCCGATGGCAGGAGGAGAGGAGGAAGGTAAAGAGAGTGGAACTGAGGGTAGGAACTTTGAATGTTGGCAGTATGACTGGTAAGGGGAGAGAGTTAGCAGATATGATGGAGAGAAGGAAGGTTGATATATTGTGCGTGCAAGAGACTAAATGGAAAGGGAGTACAACCAAGTGCATCTGAGGTGGTTTCAAATTGTTCTATCATGGTGTGGATAGGAGGAGAAATGGAATAGGGGTTATTCTGAAGGAACAGTATGTCAAGAGTGTTTTGGAGGTGAAAAGAGTGTCAGACAGAGTAATGATTATGAAGCTTGAAATTGGAGGTGTGATGATGAATGTTGTTAGTGCATACGCCCCACAAGTTGGGTGTGCAATGGATAAGAAAGAAGATATTTTGGAGTGAGTAGGATGAAGTGATGGACAGTGTACCCAAGAGACAGAAAGTGGTGATTGGAGCAGATTTCAATGGACATGTTGGTGAAGGGAACAGAGGATGCGAGGAGGTGATAGGTAGGTATGGTGTCAAGAAGAGGAATGAAGAAGGTCAGAGGATAGTAGATTTTGCCAAAAGGATGGACATGGCTGTGGTGAATACATATTTTAAGAAGAGGGAGGAACATGCACACAGGTAGATAACATCCTATGCAGAAGAGTCAATCTGAAGGAGAATGAAGACTGCAAAGTGGTGGCAGGGGAAAGTGTAGTTAAGCAGCATAGGATGGTGGTCTGTAGGATGACGCTGGAGATCAAGAATAGAAAGAGAGTGAGGGCAGAGCCAAGGATCAAATGGTGGAAGTTGAAAAGGAAGACTGCAAGGTTGAGTTTAGGGGGAAGGTGAAACAGGCATTGGGTGGTAGTGAAGAGTTACTAGACAGTTGGGAAACTACAGCAGATGTAGTAAGGGTGACAGCAAGAAGGGTGCTTGGCGTGACATCTGGACAGAGGAAGGAGGAAAAGGAAAACTGGTGGTGGAATGGGGGAAGTACAGGAGAGTATACATAGGAAGAGGATGGCACAAAGAAATGGGATAGTCAGAGAGATGCAGAAAGTAAACAAGAGTACAAGGAGATAAGGCGCAAGGTGAAGAGCGAGGTGGCGAAGGCTAAAGAAAAGGCGTATGATGAGTTGTATGTGTGGTTGGACACTAATGCGGGAGAAAAGGACCTGTACCGATTGGCTAGACAGAGGGATCGAGCTGGGAAAGATGTGTAGTAGGTTAGGGTAATAAAGGGTAAAGATGGAAATGTACTTACAAGCGAGGAGAGTGTGTTGAGCAGATGGAAAGAGTACTTTGAGAGGCTAATGAATGAAGAGAACGAGAGAGAGAAGAGGATGGATGCTGTGGAGATAGTAAATCAGGAAGTGCAATGGATTAGCAAGGAGGAATTAAGGACAGCTATGAAGAGGATGAAGAATGGAAAAGCCGTTGGTCCACATGACATACCTATGGAAGCATGGAGGTGTTTCGAAGAGATGGCAGTGGAGTTTTTAACCAGATTGTTTAATGGAATCTTGGAAAGTGAAAGGATGCCTGAGGAGTGAAGAAAAAGTGTACTGGTGCTGATATATAAGTATAAGGGGGATGTGCAGAACTGTAGTAACTACAGGGGGATAAAATTAATGAGCCACAGCATGAAGTTATGGGAAAGAGTGGTGGAAGCTAGGTTAAGAAGTGAGGTGATGATTAGTGAGCAGCAGTATGGTTTCATGCCAAGAAAGAGCACCACAGATGCGATGTTTGCTCTGAGGGTGTTGATGGAGAAGTATAGGGAAGGCCAGAAGGAGTTGCATTACGTCTTTGTGGACCTGGAGAAAGCATATGACAGGGTGCCTCGAGAGGAGCTGTGGTATTGTATGAGGAAGTCGAGAGTGGCAGAGATGTATATAAGAGTTGTATAGGATATGTACGAGGGAAGTGTGACCATGGTGAGGTCTGCAGTGGGAGTGACAGATGCATTCAAGGTGGAGGTGGGATTATTTCAGGGATCGGCTCTGAGCCCTTTCTTATTTGCAATGGTGATGGACAGGTTGACAGACAAGATTAGACAGGAGTCCCCGTGGACTATGATGTTTGCTAATGACATTGTGATCTGTAGCGATAGTAGGGAGGTTGAGGAGACCCTGGAGAGGTGGAGATATGCTCTAAAGAGGAGAGGAATGAAGGTCAGTAGGGACAAGACAGAATAGATGTGTTTAAATGAGAGGGAGGTCAGAGGAATGGTGAAGAATGCAAGGAGTAGAGTTTGGAAAAGTGGATGAGTTTAAACACTTGGGATCAACAGTACAGAGTAACAAGGAGTGTGGAAGAGAGTGCAGGCAGGGTGGTGTGGGTGGAAAAGAGTGTCAGGAGTGATTTGTGACAGACGGATATCAGCAAGAGTGAAAGGGAATGTCTACAGGACGGTAGTGAGACCAGCTATATTATATGGGTTGGAGACGGTGGCACTGACCAGAAAGCAGGAGACAGAGCTGGAGGTGGCAGAGTTAAAGACACTAAGATTTGCACTGGGTGTGACGAGGATGGACAGGATTAGAAATGAGTACATTAGAGGGTCAGCTCAAGTTGGACGGATGGGAGACAAAGTCAGAGAGGCGAGATTGCATTGGTTTGAACATGTGTAGAGGAGAGATGTAGAGTATATTGGGAGAAGGATATTAAAGATAGAGCTGCCAGGGAAGAGGAAAAGAGGAAGGCGTAAGAGAAGGTTCATGGATGTGATGAGAGAGGACATGCAGGTGATGGGTGTAACAGAACAAGATGCAGAGGACAGAAAGATATGGAAGAAGATGATCCACTATGGCAACCCCTAACGGGAGCAGCCGAAAGAAGACGTTCTTGTTTCCATAGTTTATTCACTTAAAAACTAAAATCTTATCTAAATAATCCTAAAATAAAAACACACAAATTAAATATTACCCATGTCTCTGGGATGTGTGGGGAAAAGTGGAGTACTTGTAGAAACCCCACACAAACACAGGGTGAATGTGCATCCCCCATAAAGATATCAAACTGGTAGATTAAGCCTTAGAAGTCTTGCCCCCCTAATTACAAATAATTAATTTAATATAAAGATTTATTTAATCAAAGGAGTCATAAAAACAAGCCCTTAAAAAACCTTGCATCTCCTTTTTTCAATAATGCATCACAGTATGGTGAACAATTTCAAAAGAATACCAGAAAGGCTTAACAACTTACTTGTTATTGAAAATGACATATCTAATCTAAGGAACAAGAAGTGGCACTAGGTACAAACTATCAAAGAAATGTATGCAATTATCAAAAAGGAATATGAACAGCTGCTGCCTCTGCATTTGTCACAAGAGCAGACAAAGCTATAATAATCACTTTTAGCCTTCATTTAAATTCTGAAACCAGTGAGGAGAGAGTTGGGGGTCCTATAACTAAAGTTTCTTGAATCGACAATCCTAGATTATTGAAGCAACAGAAAAAAGTCCAGTTTTATTTGTTGTTTGTATTTTGCATTTGAATGCTTTGACCTCATGGCTTTATAGTTTTCAGCAACTTTTGATCTGCCCCATAACTAAAAAGGAAAAGGACCACAACCTCTGACTAAAAGTGCTACACTGGGACATCCACGGGCAGCTTGTCAAGCCTTCATTTAGCTTCATGGAAGGATTTTGTAGTTATAAATTAGTTGTGAAGAAACACAGAGCTAACTATCAGATATTGTATGTAGAAGAAGGTTGTTTTGCTAAGTAGATTTAAAGATTTAATGGAGAGCTTAAGTAATGCTGGTTAAGTTGGACATGTTAATGTAATCTCAAGCATTGATACTCATTTCTATTGCAAACTGACTTTGTAAGTTGACTTTCAATTGACTTTACAAGTAGAAAGGCTATTACTGCAAGAATATCATCACTATAATGTAACCTAATAAATTTAAATACATTTACATTTATTTATTTGGCCGATGCTTTTATCCAAAGCGACTTACAACATTTGAGATACAATTGGTTACATTTCTTTTTTTCCATTTGGAGCACAGGTGGGTGAAGTGACTTTCTTAGAGCCGCACAGTGTCAGTGGTCGGATTTGAACCCACAATCTCATAGTCTGAAGTCAAAAGCCTTGTTAATCAGTATTACAATGAAAAATAATTTTATTGGTCCATCAATAAAAAGCCTCCTAACACAGAAGATGGAGGCGAGGGGGAGAGAGAGAGGGAGTAGGTGAACAGTGTACCTCTTGCCTTAATGGTTGGGTATGAAGTCTAAAAAGCAACAAGCAGAAAATTCAGATAAACTAATTTATTAGAGTTTCTCCATAAAAATATCACAAAATCTGAATGTACAAAAAATCTCCAAACAAAGTAATACAAAGAAGTTCAAGAAAAAAGGAGATTAACCAAAAATAAATAATCCAAACCAAAATCCAAAAAAATCTTGCCAAAAGAACAACAGCAAAAGTCAAAATCCAAAGAATCGATACTTAAGTGGTCACAAGACCAACACAGTTTCACAGGGGAATCATAAAAGGGTAGCCAAAGAGCAAAGACTTCAGCCAGGAACTGCGGCAATAGGTGGTTTTAAATTGTGCTATTCAGTTAACACTTGAAAGTCTTTACTGAGAGACTGTACAAAAAAGTGTTAAAAGACATGTTGGATGTCACAAGACTGTTGTGAAAAATCACATGACCAGGAGATTTTTTTTTTTTTTAGTAAAAGTTGTAGTTAGGCATAGCAAACGGTCAAAACTAGGAGATCAAAATAAAACGGGCAACAAACAATACAAAGGGCAAAGCATACATCAGGAGTGAAAGTCAAAATTAAGTCAGAAACCAGAAAACAAACCCCAGCTATAGAGTCTGTTTGAATAATAAACTGATTAACAAGAATTTTAATGTAGAGAATCCATCAAGGGATTATGTACTGTGAAGTCTTTTCATCTTTATAAGGTAAATATGATGTCTAGTGGGTTTATGCAATGCATCTTGGCTGTGTCTCAATAACAAGATGACAATCAAATTAAACTTTGTCAACTCAAAAACTAAACTACAAAAATTGAATCCTTAAGTCAGAAAACATGAAATAGACCTAAACAAACGTATAAATAGTGCCTGATCCTACAGAAGAGAACCAGGGAGAAATTACAAACAATAAAAAAAATAATTAAGGAGAGGGGTAAATTACAAAAAGCAAAAAATGCTAAAAAGCAGAAATAGTCATAACAGTTTACTATTGTGTCTTGTTCTTGCCTTGTTCTGTTTTATTCTCCAGCGTAACTGAAGGGTTTTTTTGTTTTTTTTTAATCTTTCCTTCCGACCATCTAACATTATCATCGAATTCATCTTTACAAATTTACAATGTGATATTGTATATAAGGACATTACTCTTCTAATTATTTATGTATGTTTTCAAAGATCGTATGGATTTATTTTTTTATTTGTTACTTACTCATTATTTGTCTTACCTAATCTTAATTGTTTTTTTCTTTGCTTGTAACTTTCTCTTTGACATCTTGTAAGGCATTTTGAGCTACATTCTTTGTATGAAAATGTGCTATTGTATATAAATGTGCTGTTGGGCCTTGCCTACAGCCTTTAACAAATGAACAGCCCAAGCTGGTTCCTCAAATCTTTTATTGTGTTTTCCAAAACATCTACAACATTGATTGATTGATTGATTTTTTTTTTTAATTTAAATTCAGTTCTAAACTTGATGTTTTTTATTTACTAGCTATGGCTACACAGTTGATCTTCATACGTTGGGTTATTATCCTTACCATGTCTTGAATTAGCTGTAAAGTAGTAAGTGAATGCTTTGACACATTGAAAAGAAAGCATTGAAGTAACAAATTCTGCTTGACACAAAAGAATGAAATGCATTTTTCAAGAGCTTGTGCATTAAATAACTGTTTTCAATTTTCTATGTTTCTACACCACAGAATACAGATTTTTGAAAGGTTTGTAGATTTGGTGAGTAAAAGTTACATTAAAGTTCTAGATAATGGCGAGATTCAAGTTGTGTAGTGAGAGAGGTACATGGCAATGCGACTTATATGAGTAAAGTCAGTGTGCTGTGGTTTGGAGTGGTGTAGGTGTGCGTGGCAGCATTGTGGAGCCATTTCAGAGGTTGATGGGGAGATCTGCTGACTGGCCATCCATGTACAGATGCGCTTGATTCAGCCAGTTGCCTCATTAGCACTGTATAATCAGCGCGCCTGCATCCCTATCAGCTTAAAGTGAGCCTGAGCAGGATAGTGGGAGAAGATCAGACTGACATGGAAGGCAATGGCAGGCGGCCAGGAGCCTGGAGGAACAAGGGCAGGGCGCTCACACTGAAAACCATGGAGGATTGGGGAGCGACTGAGTATTCTGAGATGTCATGCAGACGGCAACAGAAGCAGCAGGAATGATGGAATTGAGCTCTAAGTGTGCTGGTAGATGCCAAAGGAGGCAGGTTGGATGGGATCAAGAAAAGGACACCACAACTGACAGCGTCTTCACATGACTGCATAATCTGAAGAGTGTGCTGTGGAGATGGAAGGAAAAAGAAGAGCTAGGCTGACTGGAGTCAAATGAACTGGATATCTGAAATTTATTGTTGAATTTTATGAACTTTTTTTATTACTGCTTTTAACCTCCACTAAGGCACTTGTTTCTGTTGATGAGTATTTGTTGGATTTTTTATTTTTTGAAGCACTGCACTCTTTTACACTTGGGGTATTGAATCCCTGATAGTAGCAAAATAAAAGCACATTGCACTTCCTCTGTTGCTGTTAAGTGTCCTCCCTGCCCATCCCATCTCAGTACATGGCTAATCTACGTTCTTAGGTTCAAGGAGTATGGCAGCTACAGTCAACACAGACCTTCACAAGTGGATTTTGCCAAACTGATCTTTATGAACTAACAGGCATTTGAATTCTCTTAGTAACTGCAAAATTTGCAGCACGCTAAAATTACCATTTTTTTTCCCGACTTTATAGATTTGCAATTTTCATTCATGCAGTGTTTTACGGGACTAAAGTAGTTGATCATATATTTATAGAATTGTCATGTTTATTAGAAAAAACATCATCAGAATATGAATGAAAGTCAATTCATATTATGTCTCAGAACGGCATTTCCTAAGTGAAATATGTGACTTTAAATATAAGTATTCTCAGCACTGACCTTTGACACGCAGCACATCTAACTACAGAGAAAATTGAGAAAGTACTTCTCAAAAATCTTGTTGTCAAGCATTGCTGATTCTTATATTATGATTTGTGCATTTTTGGCACCTTGTTTAGTGCTTTTATTATTTATTGCTTCCTTACTAACGTCAACATGTCATCATTTATTTAGGTTTTTCTTATAGTCGTCACCATTTGATGCCTTCCTGAGTAAGTATGCAGCTATATGCTTATTAAAGATGACCCCAATTGATGGCCATGCAATCTTTATTGTATGGCATGTGATGTCATCATTGCATTTCTATCATAATATAATGGTGTGCTCCTCAGAGTGTATGTATGTATTGGGTCAGAATTCCAAAAAGCAAACTACAAAAGACAGCCAGGAACTTTGCTCTTTTCTAACTTTACTTTCTGCCTAGAAATTTTAACTTTGTGAACTATTTATTTTGGTTTACTTCCTTGATTTGAACTGCAGTGTGTTTTATTCTTGTGCTACCCCTTTAAATGTTTCTCCATTTTCTGCTATGTTCTACAATTTATTTCCTTATGGATGAACTCCCCACTGCGTTTATTGCAGTGCTGTCATCAGGTTTCTGTAAATACTAAAATGTATAGGATAAATCTGAAGTAGGCCAAATGAGTTTAGTGCATAATATTCTTTCTAAATTCTCAAGCCAGTATAGAAAATGCTGTGGTCAATAGTATCAACAATATTCTTCATTTGTCCATTCTATCCTGAGATTATGCCTCTTGATCCAAGAGTGTCCTACCATGACTTTCTGAAGAGGGTGATTGGTTATCAGAAACAAACTATGCCCAGTATGTACAGTGTGATGGATGGCCAGGGATCCTTCCCACCGGGAGACCTGGAGCAGCAGGGGACCAGGAGAAGGGCAATTTATAACCTGGGACATGAGAGGGCAGCCCCCCCTGGGTTGCATTGGGATCACAGGCTTGGGGCTTTGAAGCTCAAACCTGTTGGGGTCTGTGGCTACCGCCAGGGCATGCCTAGACAGCTCCAGAAACAAGATCTGCAGCACTTCCGCCACACCCGTAAGTGCTGCCTGAAGAGGAGCTGGATTCAAGAGAAGCGCCACCACCACACCCGGAAGTGCTGCCAGAGGTTAATTGAGAAGCACCTAGAGCACTTCCGGGTGCACTATAAAAGGGGCCGCCTCACTCCATTCAGGGAGCCAGAGTTGGGTGGAAGAGGACAGAGCTTGCAAGAGAGGAGTGGAGCCGGCAGAAGAAAAGAAATATAAAGAAAGGACTGAGCCATGAGAGTTCATTTTGGCAGTATTATGCTCTGTGTTCAATATAAAAGGAAGAATAAAAGTGTGCTTTTTGGACATCTGGCTGTCTCAGTGTCTGTTTGTCTGTCTGTGTCCGGTTTATGCAAAGAGTCAATATTTGCAGTGTTGGCCCTTCTTTTTCAAGACCTCTGCAATTCGCCCTGGCATACTGTCAATCTGCTTCTGGGCCAAATCCTGACTGATGGCAGCCCATTCTTGTATAATCAATGCTTGGAGTTTGTCAGAATTTGTGGGTTTTTGTTTGTCCGCCCACCTCTTGAGGATTGACCTCAAATTCTCAATGGGATTAAGGTCTGAGGAGTTCCCTGGCCATGGACCCAAAATTTCAATGTTTTGTTCCCCAAGCCACTGAGTTCTAACTTTTGCCTTATGGCACGGTGCTCTATCATGCTGGAAAAGGCATTGTTTGTCACCAAACTGTTATATCCCAGTTTGACAACAAAGGCCAAGCTAGTAACTTGGAAAAACATAATTAAAAGAAGTAATCATCTGCATAGCTCTAATTAACAGAGAATCTTTTTCGGTGATTTTGTTTTTTCCCAGATTACTTCTGTCATTGAACTAAGCCTACTGTGGATTTTAATAGGACCTAGGCTGTCTGTAACAGCAACCTTAAGTGGCCTGCTATACATTATCAAAATTATTTATGATCAAAAAAGTTTGCTCACTCTTGGTTGATGGTCTTAGAACAGTCTGTGAGATAATTGATTACTACCCCCCGGCACGCCATTTTTGTAATTTGTATTAATCTCTCATCAAACGTTTTACTTAATTGAAACACTTCATTAATTATATAACAAGCAAAAAACTGGGTGGTTGATTAATAAATAAAGCAGGGTGCCATCCACTCAAAAGAAAAATGAATATATTCCTATATAATATGAATGATACCTCCAAGTGGTAATGCAAAATGAGACAATGGCATTGCTCTCAGCACTAAACCTTGACAAATACGTCCATCTTCCTTACACATAACTGATCAGGCATTGTCATCCAACATCTAGACATCTTAAATAAATTAATATGAATTAACCAAACCCCAGAACCTCAAGTGAAGCTGACAGTCCTAAAAATCTCAAGTATGTGTAATAAAATGCTGTGAGCAAAAAAAACTGCTTTCCTATGTATTTATCAGATGTGTGAAATTTGCTTGTTTCGTCAACAGAGTGGAGCTCTCAAGGTCTGCAGTGCAACTCTGCTAAAAATATTTTTGTTTTTCTTAGAAAGACAGGCTTGCCATATGGAGCAGCATTTAGTGAAATGGCTAAATGATTCACATACAGCACAAACCTGAGTTTGTATTTTATTGTTATTATTTTTCTTATATTTTTATTGTATATTCTGCTATTTTTGTAATAATGTACTGTCCTTTTAAATTTGCCTTCATTCCATTTGTTTTGTGGGCGGAGCACCAGGAGGCAGGACCACCCTGACTTCACCACTGCTGGGTTCTTAACACTAGAATTACCAGAGCCTACGAAAAAACTCGTAGATCCGGCCCACCTTAAATCGCTTCTTAAATCCGTTCACACCTCTCCGCCAGCGCCTTTTGTCCTCTAAATGTGCTGATAAAGACGAGCTGCCAGCAGCCGGCTATTCCATCCCCGATCTGACTCTCTAAGTAACAGCACAAGTACAGACGCAAACCAAGTGCATGTGTGTACTGTATAATATTAACAAAAAGAACAGCTTACTACTGAAAACGGCAAATATAGGAGTGAGTGGGGATTGAACCGGGGACTCTTGATTACACTTGGTTTGCATCTGTAGTTGTGCTGTTACTTAGTCAGATTGGGGGGAGGGGTGATGTTGGAGCGCGTGAGCTTATTCAGTGCAGCAGGAACAACGCACATGTTGATTTTTTTTTTCTTTCAGTATGTGCCTTCCCTGTTTATTTGTATATCTCTGCCTGTCTGTCTCTCTATTATGCAGTGCTCAGTCTGTCTGTGTGTTATGGATCTTAAAAATAACAGTTATAAGGACATTTGTTTATGTTAATTGCAGTCTCAATTGTTAAAAAATATTTTAAAAGGAGCATCCCACATGAAAATATAACGATCTCATTAACTGACAGTGCATACCAATTTATAAATTTTATGTCCGTTTGAGGTTAAAAAGAAAAAAAAAAAAGCAACACTTTATCCCCAGTGGGGAAACGAACTCAGGTCTGTGAGGCACGGCAAAGTCGCTGTGCTCTAAGAAGCAAATATTAGCGTGCTACGCCACGGAAACCGTTGTGTCATCCTTGAAGCTTTTGTGAAAGTGTTTATTTGATCTTTGGAACTCAGGCTTTACACATTCTATAGTTTATGCCTACATTTTGTAACATTTATTACTAAAATATGAAAAATGTTCTGTTTTAACAGTGTGTTTACATAGAATACTGTAGAAACGGAACACGCATGAAATGCGTGTGTTCCAAATAACGATCTATTATTTCCACTCTAAAACTCCACTTCACTCCCAGATAATCAATCAAGGCATGAGCTGGGAAAAGTTCGTGCACGTTCTAAGTCAGTGGGGGGATGGAATAGCCGGCTGCTGGCAGCTTGTCTTTATCAGCACATTTAGAGGACAAAAGGCGCTGGCGGAGAGGTGTGAACGGATTGAAGAAGCGATTTAAGGTGGGCCAGATCTATGAGTTTTTTCGTAGGCTCTGGTAATTCTAGTGTTAATCCCTTTTACCTGAAGGCCAGAGTGAGAGATCCAGCCTGTGGTTTGTTGTGAATGTTAAGAGTCTTTATGTGAGTATTAGTTCTGTTCTGATTGTAGGTTTTGGATGGTGTTTTGGGACTTATATGCTTTGGATTGCATTAACATAATACGTAATAGCGGAATAATAAATAAACACAATATTAATAAAAAACAATATGATTCAAATACAAAGAAAGGAAAAAAACAATTACAAAAATATCACATTAAAGAAAACCTATCTTTGAAGCAGGGACAAAACCCTGGCTAAACCATAACAGCAGATCAGTGAAGGCCCTGGCCTGCTTTATAGTTATATTTGTTGGACTCGACTTCTTTTAACTATGTTCCTGAGTCCTGTACACAACAGAAGAGATCTTCCTGTTGCAGGTGCATCCCAGAGTTGATTTGATATAAAAATAATAGGCACAAGCAGATGAGGTACAACAGGCGTTAACATGAAAAGTAGTGAAATTTTCAATTTGTGGAAAGTGACATTGACAATAAAGTTTAAGATATATCAGTTATATCATATCAATGAAACTTGATTTCTATAAACATTTTTTCAGAAATCCTTATTCTGTAATATTTGGGAAATTTACAGCGAAAAAGTGAGGGGCAACGTTCTGAATGTACCCCAAATAAAAGGCTTTTTTTTTTCCAGTTCGACCGCTAAAGTGAAGAAACATGGATGAAATAATTGCATGATTAAGATCTGAGGTGTCATTCAGTACGTTAGGCAGACATAAAAACACTAGTGGCTACTCCATTTTTATATATACTGTGTATATACTGTATATTGTAAGTGCCACATGGAGATGAACAGGCATCCCGGCCAGGAGAGGGGATGTTTCCTTACCTGGATTGGAGTCTCCTAGACCCAAAAGGGACTTCTCAGATGAATGGATGGATGAACATCACTAGTAAAAGGAAGTAACATTCCATACAATCAAGTCAAACTTAGTAAGACTAAATTCAATTTAACCCCCACCCAAGAAAAAGGAGGAAGGCCAGCAGACAGAGTAAAACTTTAAGAGTAGAAAAGAGGGAAGAGAATCCTTTTCCCCAATATAAATGCTTTTTCTAAAATGTTATTGATTAGATCCTGGCAGGTTTTAAAAAAAGTTTTGAATAGATCCTTTAAGAGAGAATTTGATTTTTTCCAATTTCAAATAATATGTAACATCATTTACCCACAAACTTAAAAGAGGTGGGTTAGGATTCTATCAGTTGAGCAAGACAAGTCAATGTGCTAGTAGTGAAGTAAAGGCAATTACAGTTTGTTTGTCCTTCTCTACTTTAAGCCCATCTGGAAGTTCACCAAACACAGCTATTAGTGGATTAGGAGGGATTGTGACACCAAGGCTGTCTGAAAAGCATTTAAAGATTTTGGTCCAGAATGATGTTAATTTGGTGCACATCCAAAACATGTGGCCCTTTGAGGCTGAAGCTCAATTGCAACATTCACGGGTTGGATCTTGCCCTAAACATATTTTGGACAATTTTAAGTGAGATAGAAGTGCTTGATAAAAGATTTTAAGTTGAATAATTGGATGCTTTGCACATATGGAGCTAGAGTGAGTTTTCTGCATGGCTGCCTTCCACTCCTTTTCTGAAATGTTGAGTAAGATATCATTTTCCCACTGTACTCTGGGACATTTGAAATGAAGGAACTTTAAAATGTTTTATATATTATTAAAATGCTGTCTTCAAGGAGTGCAGTGTGAATTGATTCCGGAGAAATAGAACAGAATTTCAGTAATACTCACTTCAACAGTTAGGACCACATGTATTAGATAAGTTTACCCTGCCTGAAACTTTAGGTTCCGCCATGGGAATCTCCTCTAAAGTCTCAGAGGCGTTTACCCTGGCTAATGAGGTCCGACAGGGAAAAGAAAAAAGGACACCATGCGAAGGAACCCTGGACAATGTGAGTGGGTGTCAAATAGCGTGTGGTCCTACAAAACAAGAAAAGGGTGTGGGGAAATATAACTCTTTAATTAATAGAGGGTCCCAGACCATCTGAGGGCTATATAATAAAACGGGCAGTCAGTTAATTGTAAATGACACATTCGACAAACAATAGACAGCCAATCGGAGCTGCCAACCTTTACCCCATGTTTTTGTGTCCCTGCCCATGTCGCATACGTCAGGGGAAGACATGTCCAATCAAGGGGACTCATGGGGGCATAATGAACGGGAAAAGGTGGGGCCTGATCAGTTTCCTGCCTGTTTTGAAGGACACCGATGGAGACATTGCCCCACATGTTACTCCTGTGTTTCAGAGCCGCTTGTGGGGCGACAAAGGACATTGTATGCTTCCACTTTTTCTCTTTGTTCCTTTTGCAGAGGTCATGCCTTGAATATGGACTGTGGACACCCACCTCTGCACTGCACTTTTCCCCTCATGGGACTGGACACTGCATCCTGTAGGGCTTACCTGAGGGAGGGTGTGGTATGTAAGTGCCACATGACATTGACAGGCATCCCTACTAGGAGAGGGGATGGATCATTACCCGGACAGGAGTCTTCTAGAGAACAGACAGGCATCCTGACCAAGGGAGAGAAAGGTGCCAGACCTGAAAGGAACTTCTCGGGTGGATGGACAGACATCCCGAGCAAGAAAGATTTCTTACCCGAGCGGCAAATTCACAGGCATCCTGACTAGACATATACCTAGGACCTTCCCTAGCCAGGAAGAAAGGGAAGGACAGGGAAGAACTGTCTCTGTGGGGTATTTATTCCCCCAAGTCACTAGATGGCAGTGGCCATCAATATCGGTGCACATTCTGGAACCAGCAGGGAATGCTGGGAGTTGTAGTCCGGCAGCACAACCCTACTGGGGTCCGAGGGTGCTGCAGGGAGATGTACTCTTTGTTATGTGGAACTTCATGTGATCCAGAAGTTCTTCCAATGGGCAACAGCCCTGGCACCGGAAGTACACCTGGGTCCTCAATAAAAGGGGGCGCACTCCCTTGTCCAGGTGAGTCAGAGCTGGGAGGAAGATGACCAACATGTGTCTAGAGAAGGGCAGTGCAGTAGAGAGAGAAGAGGTGATTTTGTGCTTCATTTCTGAAGTATTGTGTAATAAAACCCTTTATTTGAACCCAGGACTGGCTTGTGTGTTTTTCTTTGGGGTTGTGGTTCTCTGGTGTCCTATATATATATATATATATATATATATATATATAGTAAGGTGTGGGTTACAGACTTGCACAAGAGTAAAGGAGGTGACTCCAGGCGTCTGACAAGATCAGCATTATTATCATCTCAAAAGTTGTCCAAACAGGAGCTGTCCCTTCAGCACACAAAAAACATAGCACATACACAATATTGCTGATGTCATCCTGTATTTGCTCCCTTCTCAGATTAAAAGAGTAAACCAACTTCTAGCACAAGTGAGAAGACAGAAAGCAAACACACGGCCAGTTCAGCAGCCAGTTTTATATGTTCTGGGCATCAACCACTGGGTGACTGAGGTATTGTGTGGTGAGCCTGGGAACTTGCAGTTGCACCGGCAGTGGATAACCAATCCTTACCTGCGTTAACAGCATTTTAGCATACAGCACAGTTGGGGGGTTGTCGGGTGTCAAGAAAACCTTACCTGTGTCATCAGCATTTCAGCACACAGCAAAGTTGGGGAGTTCTCAGGGTCTGAAAAATATCACTATATATATAACTCTCCAAAATCTATATTATATTTATATATATAATATATATATATATATATATATAATATATATATAATATACACACTCGCATTCACTGGCCACTTTATTAGGTACATCTTGATATTACCATGTTTGACCGCCTTTAACCTGCCAAATATAAGAATAAGAATACAGTAGATTCAACAAGGTGCTGGAAACATTCCTCAGGGAATTTGGTTAATACTGACATGATAGCATCATACAGTTGCTGTAGATTTGTCAGCTGCACATCCAAGATGCCAATTTCCCATTCCACCACATCTGAAAGGTGCACTATTGGATTGAGATCTGGTGACTGTGGAGGCCATTTGAGTACAGTGAACTCATTGGCATGTTCAAGAAAACAGATTGAGATGATTATAACTTTGTAAAATGGTGCATTATCCTTCTGGAAGTAGCCGTCACAGGATGGGCACACTGTGGTCATAAAGGGATGGACATGGTCAGCAATAATACTTAGGTAGGCTGTGGCATTTAAACAATGATCAATTGGTACTAAGGGACCCAAAGTGTGCCAAAAAATACTCCCCACACCATTACACCACCACCAGCCTGAACCGTTGGTACAAGGCAAGATGGATCCATGCTTTCATGTCCTTGATGCCAAATTCTGACCCTACAATCTGAATGTTGCAGCAGAAATCAAGACTCATCAGACCAGGCAACTTTTTTCCAATCTTCTATTTTCCAATTTTGGTGAACTCATGCAAATTGTTGTCTGTTCTTAGCTGACAAGAGTGTCATCTAATGTGTTCTCCTGCTGCTGTAGCCATCTGTTTCAAGGTTCAATGTGTTGTATGCTCGGATGTGCTCTTCTGCATACCTCTGTTGTAACAAGTGGTTATTTGAGTTACTACTGTCTTTCTATCAGTTTGAACCAGTCTGGTCATTCTCCTCTGACATCAACAAGACATTTTCGCCCAAGGAACTGCTGCTCACTGGATATTTCCCTTTTTTGGACCATTCTCTTTAAACCCTAGAGATGGTTGTGTGTGAAAATCCCAGTAGATCAACAGTTTCTGAAATACTCAGACCAGCACATCTGGCACCAACAAACCATGCCATGTTCAAAGTCACTTAAATTACCTTTTTCCCCCCTATTCATGCTCAGTTTGAACTTCAGCAGGTCATCTTAATCATGTTTATAAGCCTATATGTGTTCAGTTGCTGCCATGTGATTGGCTGATTAAATATTTGTGTTAACAAGCAGTTGAACAGGTGTATCTAATAAAGTGGCTGGAGTGTGTGTGTATATATAAAATAACATTTAAAGAAGAATCACTTAATTGTTGTATATACTGTATTCCTACTTTTAGACACATTTATGGCAACGCAAAAGCTCAAAGTGTTTCTAAGGCCCTCAATGTGATCTTAAAATAGCAGAATGTTTTTGCTGTTTGAGGTCTTTTCCAAATTACACCTCAGTGTCAGCTACTAGAAAAATGCTTATGTGAGCAACATGGCTGGCTCAGAGTAATTTATTTTTCCTCGTAACATAAATATTCTCCTTTAATTTCACTTTCCTTATTATGTGCATTGCAAACTAAACCGCTCTTAGGAGATTTACAGGCTGCCTCTTCAAGACTCTTATTAAAAGTGATCATAAATAACAGTTAAGCCACGATGGATTCTGTCAAGCAAATATACATGCACTGATTGCCACTGACATTAGCTGTGTCCACAGGGACGCAGACTGATAGTCAGGACTTCCCCTATTTCTTTTAATTATTCTTACTTTATACTGAATCCAGGCTCAGATTAAACAAGGGGAAGATTTTGTGCTAGCAATGAAATATACATTATTTGATGATAAGAATTGTGTTAATGGGTTTTAAAGATCTCTGCTATTTTCTGCTAAGTCTTTGAAATCTGATAACATACACATCTTCATGATGCCTTTGAAGACACCCAGGAATTAATGAGCATGGGGAAGTGTTGTCGCTTTTACCTTTATTACAGATGTTTGGACAGCATCATTTTTTTGAGAAACACAAAGCAAAAATAAAACAGAAATTCCAGCACACATTTACTCATTGCTAACTCCTTGCCATTCCATTGAAGCAGTGCTTCTTAAACGTTTTTGCAGCTAGCAACCCTTGGCTTCTCTAAATGGGCTTTTGCTCCCCATTGAAAAATGATGTTCAGTATTTAGGATGATTTCACGATGTTGAGAACTAATGTCTGTTATATAACGAGTCAACTGTATACAAATATGCTCCGACTCACATAAAATAATAATACTGTAGCCGTGTAGCTGGGAACTGTAAAAACTGAAGGCTGGGATCACAGGAGGAGAAAAGAGAAGCTAGACAAGTGGAGCAAGTAAGAACTACAGAAGTCATCAATCTGTGCAGCCTCTGGGCTGACATGAAGTCAAGCTGCCACTTTCGCACCTCTGGGAGGTTCTGTCAGAATAAACCATATTGGTGTGCGTTGTACTCCATTTCTGTAGTTTATTTTTTATTGTGATTTGATTTGACAAAGTTAAATTTGCATTCAGCTGTACATACAGTTCACTAAAATGGAAAATAATAAAAAAAATATAAATAAACAGAAAAAATTAAAGAATGTCTTCTGTATCTCACACTAGTACTGCATGCAGCTCATAAGGCTACTAAAACAACACCATTAAAGAAATATGCCTTAAATACCCTGTGTTGTTTGCAGCAATTGTGGAGAAAATATTTTAATCTTATGTTTTCATCGAAAACAAAATTTTAGATTCAGTTGATTTCAGTAGGGGGACTTTGGGGGTCAACACTAAAAAACAGCAAACAATATTAAAAAGTCCATTGTAAAAAGCTCAAGTTATTCATGACGCATAGTCTGTAAGTCAGTTATCCAGTCATTTGCTCACAACATCCATTTTTTCTTAAGATACTATTACTTTTGGAAAAAATGCATGAAAGTGAAAACTTATTTAGGTGAATTTGTACATTTGAATGGAAGACAGGGCTCTAGACCCATTCAGAATAAAAGACATATTTACAAAGTCAGTTGTTAAACCAATGAACTTGCCATTGAAAGAGTTGAACAAGTCTAAAATTGAATTTGAATATCTGCAAAAAGTTATATATTCAAACTTGTGGCATACCTATAAAAGTGTGCGAGACAAATGTACCCGATGACAAATACACTCATTATTATTTAAACATACAAGGTAAAGTAAACCTCTTCTTAGTAATAATTTCTCCATTTAAAATTCAGCACAAATATAAATAATAATTTCAATTTTGAGATTTAAACCTCTTTTGAATAGTGATTTTACCACCAGTTATTTACTAGAAAGATATATAAAAAAAAAGACAAAAAATTGTGGCAAGACAAACCTAAAACTTCAAGAGAAACACTATATAAATATGGACAGAAAACATAAAACCTATTAAATACCAGAAATACCAGGGCAACTGTGTACCTGTGACAGTGTGGTGACTGTGACTGTGACTGTTGCATTCAGGAGCACTTGAACCCACCACCATTGACAGTCATAACCGAGATGAGCCAGGCAAGTAAAGACACATTTACATATCAAGGTCTAGGTGCAACAGTATACTCTGCTTTTATTTAAAACCAATCAAAAACACTCAGTGTTCAAAACAATGCAGTTTGCCTAATCTTGACCCTGAGCAAGTCACTTCACCCGCCTGCGATCCAGTTGGAGAAAAAACAAAAAAGAAATGTAATCAATTGTATCTCAAATATTGTAAGTCACTTTGGATAAAAGCTTCGGCCAAATAAATAAATACAAATGTATGTAAATCTTCCATAAATAAATAATCTAATAAAAGGTCCTTCTGCAAGTGGAGGTTAGTACCTGGTGCATCCCTTTAAAATTGACGTCCACTCTACTTAACCTGTTTGAGAGGATGGAAAAGAGTGGTTGTCATTTAGAGTTGCATCAGATAAGAGCTTCTCTGTCTTGAAGTGCTTCCTACAATGTATGGGTTATATTTTAATGGTCTATGATTTTATTTCCATCTATTTTGGTAATTGCTGTTATTGCATTGCGGAAATCCTGCGTGTGGATGTTTTGAGCTAAAATCTTATTGGCCTTCTCTCAGTGTTCATAATAATGATGTGACAATTTAAAGATAAGCTGTTCTGTTTCTTTAGTAGTCAAGAGGTTAAATTGTGATAGCAAAGCCTGTCTTTTCCTACAAAGTGCCTTATTTGGAGACCTGGCATATTCTAGATGTTTTCTGGTAATTTTGCTGATTAGCTCTGATGCCTTCTTGGTTTCCATTTTATTTTTGTGAGGAAGATTTGAAATAATCTGTCCTCTTAAAATGCCTTTCAGAGTTTCCCAGTGTAGACCTCTTGGGTTGCATTTGTCTCAAGAAAAATAATCAATTTGCTTGGATATGAATTCTGTACAGTGCTCATCAGCTAATGACAACAGGGGGTCAAGACGCCAGCTAAGGGCATAGTAAGTTAAGCTCCATGATCAGAGGGGCATGGTGGGAGATAACAATATGGGCAAAAAATGATTGTCTATGAAGGAATAACCAATTCTTGAATAACAATGATGAACTTGTGAGAAGAAGGAATATGCTCTAAGGTTTAAAATCCTCCATGGGTCTGATAAGTTCTGATCCATTACAAACTGTGTAATTATTTTTGCAGTATTAGTCATCACCACTGCAGCTGAAGATTTAAAACACAATCAAAGTCTCCGGCCATTATAATTTTCTGAGTGTTCACATTAGGAATAGATGTGAATACATTTTGGATGAAATCTCTATCATCCATGTTAGATGCATAAATATTTATCAGAATCACTTTAGTATTAAAAAAGTTGTCCATCACCATGACACACATTGCTCTTCGGGATCACACATTATGTCTGACGCAGCAAATGGGATATTTCTGTGCATTAAGATTTCCACACCCTTTTTTTTTCTTTTTATAGCCTGAGTGAAATTTGGCCAATCCAATCCCTTGGCAAATGAAACTGCTCCTTACTTATTATGTGAGTCTCCTGTAAAAACACTATCTCGGCATTTAAACCTGTTAGGTGAGAGAATACTTTCTTCCTCTTTAATCTGTGATTGAGACCTTTGACATTCCATCTTACAAAGTTCACTATTTGATCATAGAGACATTGCTTCTGAATTTTTGTTGACATTTTGTAGACTTAAGTTAAGTTAGCACATTTTACATATCATAGCTTTGACCTAGATTTCATTTTATTGCCAGGTGTACCATGCAATCTATAAAGCCACATTGTACTTAGTTAACTGTTGCCGGGAGCAATTAATCTGAATACAGCGAGCATATCATGACAAGGCTCAAAACCTGTTTGTCATTTTTGTTAATTTCCACTAAATTAAATTTCTGTTTTTTTCCCAACAGCTACTGTCTCAGATGGAAAGAGCAACCCACTAGCTACGCCGCTCAAAACAGTTTTGCATCCAGTTGGGTAAACATGACAGAAAAGGTGAGGTGATACCTTGAAAGTGAGCACATTTGTCAGTGTGGTTTCATTCTACATTCTTTAGTTGCTCTAACTAACACTGCAGTGAACTTCTATCCAGGACAAACAGTTTTTATTTTTATTTTGAAGATTTTTATTATGTAGAACACTTGCATTGGAAATATATTCACACAAATTAAAAACCAAGTTTTTAAGAATTGCATTGGTTGCTGGGCCGCCACAAGCCCCACTGTAACACCATCCATAGCCACATATTCTTTCCATATGATCTGGAATGTCGGTGATGACCTCTGGGAAACTGATAGAAGAGTTTATGGTTTTGAGGCATTGCTCACAGAACCAACAATATGCCACTGTTTCTTCAATCACTGAAATGTGTATTTCAATAGAGCATTCAAATTGGGATACACAAATCCCTTGGGTGTCAACTGAAAGAAGACTGGATGAATACACATCTGCACAACTGGCATACACCATTCATTAAATCCAGTTGCATTCAGAAAAAATTAAACAAAACCAAATGCGCATGGGGGGACTTTCGCTGGCTTCATCCGACTAAGTTTGCTGCTGTTAAGATCAGGACAGGAGGTCCCTTACCATGAAGGGAGGCTTTTTCATATGCCACCAATTTGTATTGATCCAGTTTTTGTTGTGCCGCTTTATGGGCACCAGTATATTTCAGCAATCATGTAAACCTTTCTGTGAACAAGTTTATTTAACTCTGATGTCTTTCAGTAACATGTTTCAAGAAGAAATTTGTGTTTATTTCGCAGCAAATCAATATCATGGATTTGTCCGTAAGGCTCTTATCACTCAGGCATGACTTCACTACAGAAATGAATTATAATGTATTGTCCTATGTCTGACTCAGTCTAAAAAAGCTGACTTTTCCATTAATGCAGATGTTGTTTGGGAAGACAGCCTTTAAATTAAATTCACATGTTTCACAGGCCAGAATCATCTAAAGTATTGCTAATACAAGTTGAATAACTGTCCTTCTTTTAAAGCTATTTTGGATGTCTGGTAATCCTTAAAAATGTAGATAAAAAATCCGCTTTTCATGAAATATTGTGACATAATTGGCTGCTTCTTCCTCACAAATCACTTAGATGTATTTTAAGAACCTGATTCCTTTTGTTTGGTCTAAAATAAAATCTGAAGTAATAAATAAAACCTACAAATGTAACCTGTCCATCAATTACTGAGTTGCTGTATAACATCTGCAGTACAGTAAATCTAAATTGAATAAATTTATAACGGCCCATGCTATCCACATTTCCCTGCCAATTTAGATTAAGGAACACAAACCTGAATCAATATGTGGCCTTGGAGTATGAAGATGTATGCATATGAAGTACATTTTTAACAATTGTTTTATATAAACTTTCACTGTTGTTTCTACATCGTCTTTGATATTTTGATAAATTATTGCAAAAGCACTAGTCTCATTTTCTTCATAATTAAGGACAACATTGGCAGTTTTCATTAGGCCTGGTCTCAGTGCTGGATTTGTTTGGGCACAAAGAAACAGAGCAGCCTGATAAGATGTGCCAGACTAGTAAGAGACATAAAAGAAACAATTGTCTAATAGGATTGTGTCTATGTCTACATGTGTTGCATGTATGCCAAGTGCCCTGGAAGCACAAGAGCAATTGTTGTGACCTGGATAGATGAATGCATGTAATGATCACCCTGTAGTCTAGAAGCAAGGCAACCCAGCAAGTGACGGGGATAGGCAGTATAAGAGCACAGCAGACAGTCAAAGGGGAAAGAATTATAGAAGCTTAAGGGGACAGAATGTGTTAAATTACTGCAACAGTTATTTTATCTATTAATTTATTATTTTAAGTTAAATAATTAAAATTTAATAAAAAGGGTTAAATAATTGAAAGCCAAAGTTTAAAATGAGACCAGTGCAATGCAAGCCCAGCTGGATGTTGGAGTTTTTGGAGAATAGCTTGGAGGAGTTAGTCCTTCCTTGAAGGCTGTGGCTGTAGGAGATACCAACTGATCCAGCACCTCAAGCTCAAGGTTGCTCACTGGTGGAGGAGTTGGCTGCCCTGCATTGTAGTACAGAATTGGAGGACCTGGGTCCAGGTCTCCTTTAGAGAGAGAGAGAGCTTCCAACCCTAAGGTTGCGGAGGAGGAGATTCAAGACAAGACTGGGAGAGATAGGTGCATCACAGTCACAAGGCACAAGGAAAAGTGTGCACACTGTCCAGAGGGATCGACTCTTGAATGGGAAGTTTCAAACCATTTTCAGGTCCTTGCGTAGCTGGAAAGTGTCCCTGAAGACTCTGAGGTGTTAGCCAGGCATAAGAAGTCCCAATGAGCCACCTGAAAACCAGTCCTCAGAGAGTGAGGCTGTGATAGTGGAGAACTCAATCATTATGGGTATTGAAGTGCAGGTTTGCTCTAGAGATAGACAGTTTCACGTTGTGTGTTGCCTTCCAGGTACCTCCCTGAAAGTGAAAATAGGTTCTTGGTTGGAGCAGGGTTAGATTCTGTTGTCATTGTCCATGTTAAACAAATGACATACATAAGAGTATATCTGTCAGTTCTGCAATCAAAATTTAAAGGTTTAGGTGACAGGCTGAGGAGCAGAACTGACAAGGTAGACTGTTGCGAAGATCAGTCTTTGCCACATGCCAGAACAGGTAAGACTGAGGAGATTAGAAGGTTTAACACATGGCTCAAATCTTGGTGTAGGGTATAGATTCATTAGGTACTACTAACAGATGCATTGGGACTCCTTTTGGAACAATTGGGAGCTGTTCCACAATGATGGGTTACATCATGAGGGGCATTAACAGTGTTGGGGAGAAGTATGAATAGTTAGATGAAGATTGGTTAAACTAGGGAAAGGTGTGGGCAGGGAATTATAACAAGCCAGCTTAAGAGGGGACAAACAATTGTATAAAAATAAAAATGCTTAACATAATTAAGTTTACAGTGCAAAAGTAAAAAAATAATAATAAAATAGCTTCCCTTAATGCTAGATGTATCAAAAATAAAATAAGTGAATTGGAGTTTTATGCAACTGAGCATAATTATGATATTATAGCAATAACAGAAACCTGGTTAAATAAAAAAGATTAATAAAGATAAATAAAGAGTATAACAGATGTGTATACATTTTTAGGAAGGATAGGCAGAATGGAAAAGGCAGAGTTGCAATTTTTGTAAAACAGAATTTAAAGTCTTCTTTAGTAGGAGGGTAAGCCCCATCTTAGTGAGTACATCTGGATTCATCTGGAACTTATTAGGGCAAGAAGCCTTATTTTAGGATTGTGCTACCACTCAATACAGACAATAATTCCAATCTTTTTAATATTGAAAAGGCAAGTTTACAGGGGGATATTATAGTCACGGGGGGTTTAACAACCCAAATGTTAAGTGGGCTAATCTTGCAAATAACCAAGCACAAGAATAGGAGTTTATAGACATAATCAATAACAATTTTTAAAACAGTATGTTAAAGCACCAACATGTAAGATTTAGACTTAATATTTGGTAATAAACAGAGTAGAAGTGAGGCTGTACAGGTGATTGAGCCTCTAGGGTCAAGTGTTCATAATATAGTGTAATTCTCAGTGTTTTGGAAGAGCATGGATGCAAAAACTGAAATTGTTGGGTTTAACTTTGGTAGGGCAAATTTTGAGCTGATGCGGCAAAGTCTAAGAAGGATAGACTAGGATAAACTATTAAGTTTGGAGACAGTCAAAGAACAGTAGAACAGGTTTATAAATGTTTTACATATTATGCAGGACAGGTACATCTCAAATTTTGGAATTAGTAGGAAATTTAAAAAATCCACAGTGACTACGTAAGGAGATAAAAATGAAGCTGCAAAGAAAACAACACTGTATATGCTATACAAGACTAATAACCGCAATGTGAAATGTAGGGTCTATGACATCATGAGAGACACCATTAAAAATGATACTAGGGAGGCTAAACAGAAGTTAAAGAGGAATATTGCAGACAAGGCAAAAGATGAACCAAAGAGATTCTTTCAGTATTTTAGTAGTAAAAGAACAGTCAAGAAAGAGGTGAAGTGCATCAGGAATAGTAAAGGGGAATTAGAAAATACAGAAAGTGAAATAGCAGATGCTTTAAACTCACGTTTTTCTTAGTTCTTCACATGTAAGGAAGTAGATAACCTCCCAGCGGCAAATGTACTGGGTGATTTTGTTGCTTAGATTAAAAAGGCGGAAATGAAATAAATTACCAGGACCAGATAATATTTACATTCAAGTTCTTAAAGAAGTTAGTGAGTACATATATAAACCCTTGACATATATTTTTAGGAAATCACTGTGCACTGGGGAAATTCTGAAGGACGGGAAAACGACAAATATTATCCTGTCACATAAAATGGGTGATCAGGTAGATCCAAGCAACTAGAGAGCAGTAAGTTTAACGTGCATCACAGGTAAATTAGTGGAAGAAATTATTAAGGAAAACATTGAGCAACACATTGCAAGAACAGGAGCTTACTAGACAAGCAGCATGGGTTCAAATGAAGGATTTTGTGTTTTACTAACATGCTGGAATTCTATGAGGAAGCAACAAATGGATACGATCAGAGTGGAGCTTATGATATTATCTATCTTGACTGTCAGAAAGTATTTTATAAGGTGCCAGAGGAGAACTTGGGCATCAAACTGAACAAGGTGGGATTTCAGGGTGCGGTGTGTAGATGGGTGCAGAATTGGCTCAGACACAGGAAGAAGGGGGTTATGTTGCGATAAGGAATCCCTGTAGCACCTCCTGGCAGCCCCCACAGAACCCGACAAAGCTGTTCTAGATAACTACAATATCCAGAGTGCTTTGTGGGTATCCACAGAGGTAACATTGCCCAAGGAAGTTGTCTTCTATTGTTTCAGGGGAGCCCGTAGTCCTGACGGGTTGTCTCCTCCGTCCATTATGTTGTCCTCCTGGCCGGATATTAGCCGGGACACAACTGTACTCACTCTGGCATTGGCATCTTTGCCCTATTTCTTGTGGTGGCATAGGGTTGACCTTCCATCCTGGCTGAGATGCACACCCATGTGTGTTGTCCATCACAAGGGAAATAGAAGCTCTTACTGAGAGGCCTGTGTGGCCTGTCTGTTGAGTGGCAACACAGTCTCCCAATGCATCCCACTGACCACCCAACTCTGGAAGCAATAACAGTAAAGATGAATACCTGTGGAGAATGTCATGGTGTTCCTTACCACCAGTGGTTTCTGGTTGTTTTGTGTAGCTTACACTCAGAATGGCCAGACAAACCCTTCAGTCAGCAGTCATCTCCTGTGTCATTATTAACATTCTGGAGTTTCCCTTATCCTGCAAAGACTACCTGAGTTCATTACTACAGAAAAAAGGGGGTTACTTAAAAGAATAATTTACATAATCAAGGTGAAAAACTAAAACTATTTTAAACTACTACAAGCTGAAAAGACTAACTGAAATAAAAATAACAATTATAAGGAATATATATGCATGGGCTAACCTGGTCTGCTAGCTCAGTGGCTCCAAAATTAATACAAATATATAAATACATTTTTTTTTTTTGCTTTTCAAAGTGTGGTATTTGCCATTAGACTAGAAAATCAAGTCCTCTCTAACCTCTTTACCAAGATGTTTTGCCCACAGGTAATCACACACACACACCATCGTTTTCAAGTCCGTTGAACAGCAGCAAGTGGCAGAGGAAGCTTTTGGAACAGCGTTTCATCATGTAAAGCACTTTGAGCTACAATATTTGTATGAAAATGTGCTACATAAATAAATGTTGTTGTTGTTTGTGGCAGTTGAAAGAGTCTGTGCTGGATGTTCAATATAGTGAATCTTTCCAACTGATGATTCAATGCTCCTTTATCCGAGATGACATTTCTATATTCGGGAGAGCAGCCTGGCAGTAGAGCAGTGGCACCAAGTGCCATATCCAGATACCGGGAAGAGAAACAGAATAAAGGAGGTTAGTAACAGATTAAAAACACTGTGATAGTTATATTTCTCTACAAATGACTAACAAACAGAAATACAGTATGCACAGCTTATCAGGAGCTCTAGTCAGGGTATACTAGACTAAAGTAGTGCCTACATACACGGAGGTGGTGACTTTGCTTAACACTAGAATTACCAGAGCCTACGAAAAAAAGATCCAGCCCACCTTAAATCCATTTGCACCTCTCTGTCAGCGTCTTTTGTCCTGTAAATGTGCCGATAAAGACAACTTTCAAGATTTTGGCAAGCTTAGACATATTGGAGTGACAGATCTCAAGTGTTGTCATTCCAAACAAATCTGCTATTTTGAATATCTGAAGAAGTATTTTGTAATGACAGAATATCCTCTCAGCTTGACCATTTGCTACCTGAGCCCCACAAAACCTGGAAAACTTACTATTCTACTGATTAACTTTGTGCCAATCCATTGTTTATACATCCCTTTTTTCCTCCTTTTTTTAGTTAGAGCCTATCCTAGTAGTAATGGACAACACACACATGTCCAGCTCAGAATAGACTTGAGCCAAACACTCCTTTAAACAGTTTAGAGTCATTAATTAAGTGGACAACATTGTATGTGTGGTTTGGGAGGAAACATATTTTAACAGAAGGAAAATATCAAATCTAATATCTTTGTCGGTGTTCTCAAATGCCTGTGTGATTAACCTCTGCATTAGTAGTAATTGAATACTTAATTAAGATGAATGCTGCAATTAAATGGTTGTTAAATATTATAATTTGACAAAGACCCTCTATTGTCCTTAGTGGTGGAGGTCAGAAGTGCCTGCAAAAAAAAAAAAACAAAAAACAAATGAGATTTGTACTCATTAAGTATTAATCTAATAAAAGAAACATGATATATGAAACAAGGACTACAGGAAAAATGTAGAGTAACAGTGGATAAATTTATTTTAGAATGCAGACATATTACTACTGTCTTTCAATGAAAGAAAAAATATAACATAATATTCTGCACTCCTGTTTTTGCATTATCGTTTCAATGAAATAAAAACAACACAAAACTTATTAAGATTTTTTACTTGAGTTCAATTCATTTTGTCTGTGTAGCGCTTTTTAAAGGGCTTGAATCCAAAGCTACAATGCATCATTAGAAAACTTCTAAAAAAAAAAAATAAATAAATAAAACAGTTACACACATGAACACACAAATTTTACTAAACACATATTGAAACAGAGCAGTTTCATTCTGATTGGGATAAATAAATGATGACAAAAAGAAATCCATTATAATTGTTATATAGGCAGTTGACAACAGAGGAAACGGGGATGGGTGGGACTGCAGTCAACAACAAATCTCGGGTTGATCCGACAAAGTCACAGCTCTGATGACCTACACCAAGTTGCTGTCCACATTTACTCCACAATGTCAATAGTGGAAACTGTCTATCCCAAAATTCCAGACTGGGGACAATGCAAATGTGATAACAAAAAGTGATAAATCAATCTTGGCATTATAATCATTGGTTACCTTACCTGCGACCTTTAGAATCAGTTTCAAAATACCATTAATGGTTTATAAAGCTGCTCCTTCTGACATTATGCAGTGCTTGTCCCCTTATATTTCCAGTCATAATCTTGCATGCTCAAATACTGGATTGCTTTTTATTCTAAGAAATAAGCACAAAAAAACTGGTGAGGTGGCCTTTTGCTGTTGTGCACCACAAATATGGAACAGCTAACACTTTGAAACATTTAAAAATTTTCATCAAAGCCCACTTTTTCATTTGCCTTTTTCATAGCTGCTTTTTAGCACCACTTCTTCATAGATTATATGTGTATTGCAATAGAGTTGTAGTTATTATGTACCTCTACAATTCTGTTTTTTTTCTTTGTTCTTGTTTAAGCAGATTTCATTTTTCTTAATTTTTTGAGCAAAAAATATTTAATGGGCATCATTTAAACACCAAAATAGTATTTTTCTTCCACACCATTAACACCTATATGATATTATTTGCTTATTAGTGATCTTACTAAATCGTCAAAAAATAGAAACTAATTGTTACAAAAAGAAGCCTTAAAATGCAGTATTTGCTATTATAAACATAATTAATTTGTTAATAATTAATTAAGAAAATAGCATACCTAGAACTATATGAAATTTTTCTAAATCAGAATAACAAAGCTATATCAGTGATGGTTTTTAATGTGGGGCACTGGAGCGCCACCTCCCTCCATATATTTAAAAAACTCCACTCAAAGTAATTAGGTAATGTGAAATAATACTGAAATAAATTTGTTTATTTGCACAATGTTCCTGGTGTCAGCACATGTCAACATCCATTAAAAATGGTACTGACTTGTATTTGTTTAATTCCTTTGTGAATACACTATATTTCCTGAGTAAAGGGTGCCAGCAAAATTTAGAGTGTATGTAAGTCCTTGACCTTTTGGCAAGCAGGTGACTTGAAGCTGCCCTTTAATTGGTTACTTTCAGATTTTTTGGGAACACAGCTTCCTGCACCCAGGACACGGCCACATTTATTGGCAGCGAATTAGTATTGTTTTAGGTTTTTTTAATCTAATGTGATTGGACAATTATTGACACACTATTTCAAGTCCACATCAGTGGTTCACAGTTCACACCTGGCTTTTACGTTACATAACTACAGATGAGCGAGCGCAAATTTACAGCGATGTCAACTTCAAGTGGAACTTCAGAAATGAAATCAAAGAAGATTCGGTTATTTCTTTAATGAAACACCCCTTCATAAATCATGAACAAGGACAAGCTTGCACATGGACTTTTTCCTGCTCTTGTTATGACAAACAAAGTTAGCCAACTGGATGTGTACAAGTAATACCTTTTTTCCCTGTTTGCTGTTTCAAAGTATTGTTACTGAAGTGTTGTGGACAATGACAGGGGTATGAAACCTAACACATCTTTCTGAAAAAGTAGCCATAGTCATCTAGACAACAGCATGAGACTAACCTTTCTCAGAAACACCATGACTCAGGAAAGGCTCAATACATTGGCCAGGCTATCAATTGAAAAGAGGCTGGTGACTGAAATGACTCAATTTAATCAGAATGTCATTGTGAAATTGTCAGGCTTGAAGAAAAGGAGGGCAAAATGTATTTTTAAGTAGTGCTACTGGGCAGTGCGTAGGCAACATTACAGTTTGTGTGTGTGATTTTTCTTTTCTTTTCTTCTGAGCTATGAAGCTCTGCTTCAGTTTGACCCACCACTCTCCAAAAAACTGCCCCCCACCCAAATTTTTTTCACCAGCCGCCTCTGGCAATAACCATAATGTATATTTTGGAGGAAAAAAAACAGAAGCACATTAAAGGTAGATGGGACAACAGAAACAACACAAACTCTCAAAACAGTTGTGCTAAATAATTTAACTGGGACTGTTGGGGTATCCATTTTGTTTGTATTTTCAACTATTAATACTTCAGTGTTCTAACATTTTATAAATAGAATAATGATTGTGAGTAGGAGATTTGAAAATGTAATAATGCCACTTGCTGGCTCTCATCCATGCCACATTGTCATTAATGAAGGCAGGCAAACAATACAAGAAAGCTGCTGACATACTGTAGGGCCATTTATTATTATTATTTAGACTGGAGACTGGATGTTGCTGACATACAGTTACTAGGAATGTTTTTAAATAAAATATTGTGAGTTTAAAATCTTAACTATTCATAAATGTATAAAATAATTTCTTCTCTGAATCCAGAATCTCTGGTTCTCCGTTAGTACTTTTCTTGAGAAATGTCACCATTCTTTGTCTGCACAAGCCTCAAGTTTAGAATTTGTAATTATATAATTTGCATATGATTACTACCCAACATAAATCATAAAATGTATTAAATCATTAGTAATTTCACCTTCAATGTGGTTTATTGGTGTAAATATTAATTTTTAGTGTGAATTGCTCAGTATTCATATGAATAATCGAGTTTGTTGAGAATTTCAGGACTGCAGGATGTTTGTTTAATAGATGGTTTTATAGATGTATGGGATGCCTTCATAAACTATAACTTGCATGCTGGAACAATGGGTAAAGTCAGAAAAGGCCTTATTGTTAGGTATTTCTTTATTCTGTATTTCAGTTCCTGTTTGTTCTTCCTTGCACATCATGAGAGAGGTTTGGATACAGAGTTTGAAGTCAAATTTGTACAACAAAACCTCTGATACATGTTGGAGGCTAACAAAATAGGTGATAAACAGCAGAACTTTAAGGTCCGTCAAAACCTGACTGGATGATATTTTGAAAAAGATGGGTCATTAAAGAGTAATGATCTATGTTTGGGCCGACTATAAGTTCCTCAACAAAATTGTTACACAATAAGGCTAATATTGTAAGATGAATTTTATTTTATTTTTTCTAGACCAAACTAGCTTAATGTTTTCTTTGGAACATTGGACATGGTGATACTTTTGCCATGATGTCAGTTTTAATTTTTGTTGACTTCCCTGTTACTACTAGAAGCACTTGTGAGATGCATTCTAGTTTTTTTTTTTTATAACAGTTTGTTTAGTTTTTTTATGTTTAATTATTTTTTTGTTTCTTCCCACAATACAATTTTGTTTTCCACGGATGCTACCATTTTGAGGAAAGACTGTTTACTTATTGCTAATTGCAGATAACCAGAATTGTATGATACGTAACAACAACATCACAAGGGTGTAAAAGATTGTTATATTGTTGGGTGTACAAAATTTTGCATCAAACAACTCCGTATTGCAATTTTTCTTAGTGTAATGTTCCTGATTTTGATATTTGACTCATGAATTCTTTGATGACAATTTAGTGTGGTGTTTCAGTTGTGACAGATGGTGTATTAGTGTTCCTGATAATTAATTTTTGGTTTGATTTGTGATGACATTTCATTTTCAAATTGCTTATTTTCATCAATCTGTTTCAGTTTCTGTCTAGGCCAGATAACTTTGTCAGGAGTCTCACGTTTAATTGTTCATGAAGCTTGGATTAAACTGACCTGTAACTAATATCTAGTCTCTATAGTGTGTGGTGTCTCATGTACAATAACTCTTTGACTCTTCATTATTATTCGTTCCACATTGGCAATATTTTCATCTTTCATTGAAGAGCAGAAAGACACGTGTCTCCAGATATTATTGTGAGAAGAAAATGGATAACCAGTAAATGAAAACATGTTCTACCAAAAGAAGAAGGCAGAAAGAAAAAATGGCAAGAGAAAGCCCTAGCAGTTCACATGGGTTGCAGCATTGGAAAGCACAACTTACTTTTTTTAATCCCACGTTTCCTAGCTACAAAAAAACTGGCAAAAGGGACCGGGAGATGGACATAGTCAAAAGATGCTATTGATGCAGGGTGAATCCGAGAGAGCAAAACACATGTGGCAAAAATCTGAAACAAAATATTACATTGAAGTCAAAAGTCTGGGCCAAAAGTCTTTTATAAAGACGTTTTAAGGAGTTATTCAATCTTGGTTATGCCCAGTGCTGACCTTTAATCTCACTGCAGTGGTCACACATCAGAGGTTACACACTTCTGGGTAATTTCCTTAGCAACAATATGGCAGCGCCCATTTTAAAAAAATGGTGTCAAAAAAGATGCAGAAATACTGTAATTAAAAGAATAAAAGTCGAATTCAAAAAACATTTTCACCATTGATTTCTAAAACCTTCAACACCCATATTAAGAATAAAAAAGTGAAAAAGACCAGATAAACACAGCGTTAACATAGCAAGGTGGGTTGTAAAAAAAATTTGCACACAACAAAACATAGTAAGGGACAGAAAGGGGTCAAAGCCAGAATAATTTTTCTCCTTGGGATTAATAAAGTATCTATCTATCTATCTATCTATCTATCTATCTATCTATCTATCTATCTATCTATCTATCTATCTATCTATCTATCTATCTATCTATCTATCTATCTATCTATCTATCTGGAGAGGCCCAGCAAACAAGACATGAGGGCAAACCATAGAATCAAAAGTCAATACACAAAGCGATTTCAAAAACCAAACCTATACCTAGCAAATGGCCTGCTTGCCTGGGAACTAACTATGCTAAACTTTTTATTTGTTTATCTAACTGAATGATACTGAAACATGAAAATGAAAGTGCAATTGCACTATCACCACCAGTGAGTCGTCATGTTCACATGATTCATCTCACATGTACAACAAGATTAAACATTGCCAAAATAATTTTAAAAATCAGTTGGAAATCTCCATGTGTACATTCTCCATGCTAAACAAAAAAAAAAAACACATATGTATAATAATGTGCCATCACTACATTGAGCCAAAGTTTTGATCATCCTAGAGAGATGTCCTGCTATGATGAAATTCTGCAGTCTAAGTTGTTCATGGTATATGAAGGGGACTGGTCCTGGTACATGGTGACTAGGTTTGAATAAATCTCCAAAAGTGCTCCCTACTGTTAGAAATTAAGTCATAGTGAGATACTTCATTTTACGGTTTTCAGCATTCATTGTAACTACGTTCTGAAAAAAAAAAATACACTATCAAGACAAATGTTTGGAACTTGAAATTCACCCATGTTATTACATAGGAACTGATTTCTGGCCACTTACAAAATCAGCCTCATATGTCCCTTTCAGATGCAGGCTCAAAACATTTGATCACCCCTGTATGTCTAACATTGTTTATGATGCAAAAGGTTAGTGTTTCTTTCATGAATAAGATTATTTAGAAGAGAACTGTTAGTGTCTGCCTGCAGATGACAAAATCACTTTGAAGAAGCAAACTCTTCTTTACTTGCACTTTTGCTGTCACCTTTCAAAGGCTGTTGTCACATATTCTTCTGTATTTACAAAATGATTTAATTGATTTAATTAAAAAACACTTCAGTACTTTGGATGCTTCATCTAAGTGATGTCACTGAGATCTTGGCAATATTCTGCTCATGTACTAACTAAAATGTGTCCTTTTTTGATTTACTGCCACACTGTGAGCTTTCTCTCCAAATATTAGTCTGTGTGTCAGTTTTTGGTAGATAATCTATTAAATTCTTTTTTAAAAATACACAAATGAACCTCAATTCACATTGTTAGATTATAATAAAGATAATTATCTTTGCTGAGTGGTATGAGAAGATTTATTTATTTTTTTTAAATATCAAAAGTAAAAAAATACTACTGTTAAATATGACTTCAGCAGATTTTTTTTACAAATACAGTTCTTGGCCTGACTCTTTATCCATTAGAAAGTATTTTTGGAGCCACCATGTTAATGTCTCTTATTTCCATCAACTGCAGTTGTTACCTTTCCCTTGCACACATACTACTAAATAGATGTGCCTTTGAACTTATCACCTAAAGTCTCACCTCAGACCAAGGACTTTGCAGTACTAAAACTCTCCCTACTGTAATCCGACCACCTGGTTGCTCCTTTTGTCCAATTCTGGATCTCCTCCATTCCATATGGCACTTTCTACCGTTTTAAATAACGTCCAATCTGACCTTTCTTTATTTCAGGCACTGACCTTTGAGGTCCCCTTGTATACAACTTGACATTTAAGGAATTTGTGTGTTTGTGTAATTAAAGTAGCAATTTAATTACGCTAATTTACAATGTAAATCACTGGTCAATAAGGCTATAGTGTCAATTTAAGCAAAAGTAAGTAGCACTATAAAATAACACATGGATACTGCATCAAAATGCTGGGGTTCTAAAAGGAAAGCCCTGTTTGATTGTCTTTGGCATGATGGAAAAATCAGAAAATCTCTTTAAATGAGGCAATATTGATGCCCCTCAGTGCATGGTCACCCTTAGAATAATGCTGTACTGACTGTGCATGGTGGCAGCAGTTGTTTTTAATATTAGAATCAGGAGAATGAGCTGAGTCAGAAATGCAAGTTAAAGTAGTAACCATGAGGGCAGGCATCTAATAAATTAAGCCCAGGATGCACATCATAATGGATGGATGAAAATCATAATGAGGGCTGAGCTTGAAGTTATTTGATCCTTGTTGTTATAACTAGCTGGTATATAGAAAGTGAAACAGTATGAAACTTCAAGTTTTGTAAGAAGAAGTATCTCATGCATGGAAAAAGCGGTATGATGCTTCCAAAAATCTATAAAACAGGTTAGGAATTTTACTGAGTAGCCCAGAAGAAGCTCGATCCAAGGCTGTACATCCCCAACTCTATTGACTTGCTTTGCCGTACACAAAGTTAATAATAGGGAGCTTGCTTTTAAAGTTCAAAAAATAAGAAAGTCGCAAACTTTCCATACAAGTCAAAGTCTTAACAGTTTTTCTGCCTTGGCACATTGTTGTAAAATACTAAAAGTAATCTTTATAAAGGAAAAGTTTATTAGTAAAAATAGGAAACTGTAACAAAATGTTCAAAAAAGCAAAACCATTCAATCCCAATTAAAAAGCAATACTTATAAGAGTTTTCTTGCAACACTCAATGAACCACTACTAAGTTTTGTTTCTGATGGTGAATATAAAGCCAGAAGGATCAACCCAGCAATAATGACATCAGGGTGGCCCGGCCCCCTGGGGCTCCATCCTCAAAACACACGCAATTGCAGCATATTTAACGCTAGAGTCCCTGAAGCCTTCAAAAAAAATTCATAATCCCAGGCCACCTTAAATTCCTTCGCACCTCTCCATTAGCATCTTTTGTTCTTTTGTTTTCTAAATGTGTCGATCAGCACAAGCAGCAAGCAACCTGCTATTCCATCCCCCACAACTCTGCAGCTCAACTCGGGCAAAAAGTTCTCCCAGTTCAAAGCTCTTATCTGCATGTGAGGTACCTGGAATTGTATAGGGTAAATAATATATCATTATTTGGAACACATGCATTTCATGTGTATTCCATGTGTACAATGATCTGGGTAAATGTAGGATGACAGGAAATGTTGAACACATACCTAAAACAGAAACCTTTTTCATGTTATAGTACTAATATCAAAATTTTGACATGAAGAGTATAATATGTCAAGACTGAAGTCCAAATATCCAGTAAACACTTTCACAAAAGGTACACATATATCAAAACAAGTGTGTGTGCTTTTTTTCAAGGATATAACCAAAGAAAATGAAATCGGGTCAGGGTATGATGCTGACACAACCACTTGGGGTGGTGCAACAGTTGACTCATAATCATGAGGTTGCTGGTCGATTCTGGGCACTTCCAAGAATTACTGTTTGGAGTAGTGAGCTGCTCTTATTGTTACTATTTTAGAATGAAAACATATATTTGATTAGAATCTGTAACAGCCGGTGTAAATTTATGGTACTTGTAAAGGTTAGCTTTTTTTTTTTTTATTATTCAGTTTTATTCTCTCAGTCATGTTCACCCTCCCCCTGATCTGACACAGCTGTTTTCAAATAAAGACGTACTATAACAGAACTCAGATGAGAGTGAGGGTTCTACATCGGAGAAAGAGAACAGAAGTCGTCCCGCAAGAAACGTCCAGTCACACATAAGAACAATTCAGCTGCACCAGACATAAAGGCGAAAGATGGCACTGTTTGGATGCAGCAACAGGTCGACTGCCATCCTGCCAGTCAATCTGCCACATGCATGTCCATCAAGGAAACAACAGGGCTTATAGAGCTCGACAAGGTATTGTGTAAAATTCTGTTTGTGATTATGTTTTGTGATGGTCTTTATATGAAAAATATGTATATGTTACTTATATAAAAGCCAGATCGAAGGTTGTTTACCTTGATTTATTTACTTATCTTCCTACAGCATAAAGCATCTTCCTGTGTTTGATCGACACAGGCATGCTGACAAAGTACATGTGCAATGCTACTTCAGCACGTGAATTACTTTATCTGCAGGTGGAAGCTCCTGTTGCACTCTACACAACTGTTGCTATGGTTCTGCCTTTGTTCAGAAACGGTTTTATAAGCTTTATGACGTTAGTCTTGGAAAGTCTTTCTCCTGTGGGATGACTGGGATCTTTTCCTGAATAAGGAGTAGCATTGCACATTGACACCAGATGGCTGTCTGTGTCAGCCCCTTTAAAGCACTTGAAGTTCACATACAGAAAGTAAGAGTATTGACTCTTCAATCTTTATAGCGACATTGAACTTCCAAATACTAGTGTGCCTGGCTTTATATAAAGTAAGAGCCTCTGGGAAAGGGAAGAAGCACCCAAGTGACTGTGGCTCTCCCTAGAGGCCCACATAATTTTCTTCAGTTCACAGAATATCCAACTGTTCGCCCAGTATTACTGAGAAAGAACAGAGACAACCCTTGATCATTTTGTCATTTAAAGGAGTTCAATGTACTGTTCCCAGTTGTAAGAAAAGTACTGCTAAAAAAATGGACACACATGCGCATGGGGAACAATTTATAAGCTCAAATAGTGTTATTTGTCAAGTAGACCGGGGGTTGCCGCGTTCACCTGTCGATCCTCTTTCTACTTGTTCCTCTGCAGTTCAGCCAGAGACCCTGCCTCCCAATGGCATCACCACCAGTCCACCCATTGTCGACGTCACTTCTGGCCTCCCCTAATGATGTCATTTCCAGTACCCAGAATCCATTTTCGTGACATATCAGTTCCTCTTTCGGCTGTCCCGACTCCACCTCTTCCTCTTATCCACCATATTCATAGCACAGAATCAACCTGTTAGTAAGTTCAGTTGTGAACTCTGCTTATGAAAAAAATGTGTTTCTTTTATTTTGCTGATTTTTCAGTATACGGGGTGGCCATTCCCAAACCTTTTTCTGTCTGCTGCTTATTTTTTACCACACTTTATAGATCTGATATGACTTGAACTTATGCAACTCAGAATATAATAGATCTTACATTTTCTGATCTTTGAAGAAGGAGGTCCATGTAATATGAGGATTGTTGCTCCCTGCTAGCACTCATTAAAGATTTCCTTTTGTGTTTCTTCATAGTGCAAATGCTTGCCAACAGGGCAGTTATCAAAACATAGAGCATGAAATCAGAAAACTAGATCTTCAACAAGGTAATAATATTTTGGAATAGGAATGTATGTGTTTATAAGCATGGTTTTAAGTTTGTATTTTTAATTATACAATTATCATTGCATATGTATGTTATTTTTTATTATATGCATTCTCAGGTTTCCCTTCCCTTTGGCAAGCCATATATTACAAAATTGTTATTACATGAATTTGTCATTGGTAGGAAGAACAGCAGTAAAAAGAATTGTCTTAACAGCTGCTATCAGCTTTACATTTCCCTCTGTCATTAATCAAATAATATGTTTATATTGATTAAAAATGTGGCCTGAAAACATATATGACTGTTTTTGTCTTTACTCTTCATTCACTCATTTTCCTGTTTTAATTATCTTAAATAGTTAGAATGTAGATTATAGAGACAAGAGGATTGTTGTATAGTGTTTCTGGCTGTAAGTAATGTTTTAAAAAAGATGGCTGTAATTTCAGTTTTTAATATATTTGTAAACCTAAGACATAGGAATGTTTTTCTATTAGAATATGTAAGAAAAAATATTGACACATTTTACAATAAAGTGAATGCAGATGGGCAGCATTAATCCATTGTCTGGTGGTATTCGCTTTAAGTATTTGACTGCACTTAGTCAGATGGGGAGGTGACTACATTTAAACTGGGAGCCTGAAATGCTACTAACATCCAAGAAAATGTCAAGAATGAAATGGGTCTCAAAACACTAAAATATGACGTAAAAGCCCATTTTATTAGACCATAATTTATCTTTTTTTCCCCATCCTATGTCTTCAAACAAATCAATATCTTTGTGTGTACTCATTATGTAATTAGTATTTTGTAGTTTGCAATTGCATTAGCTGTGAACTTGTTACAGCACTCTGAATCTGCAACTCACTGAAGAGCACTGTAGAAAACCAAACTGAACCTCATTGAGAGTTGTAATCCCTGGTTACAGTCTTTCCATTTCTTTCCTGCTCTTTAAAGTGACAAGGGCTAAAAAACTAAGAATGTGACCTGAAATAAATGTAACCCCAGGGGAGTCATTCACTACGGAAGCCGAGAGAGGACGTGCAATATCATTATTTTTTTAAATTGTCTCCTCAAGATAACAGACTAATTTTATCGACATTTCAAGAAAACTAACTTTATTTTCTCGAGATAACGGAATAATTTTATTGAGGATTTGAGAAAACAAAAATGTGTTTTCTTGAGATAACGGAACAATTTTATCACGATCTCGAGAAAACGAAACTTAACCTTTGCTTCTGGCATCAGGCTCGCTTAGATTGCAACGCCTGTACAGCTGAAGCCTTGCTAACTATCTTCTTAAATAATGGACACTAACATTATTATTTTCAAAACTAAGGCATAAACATATTTCAGCCTACGTCAGCCCTGATGGAACAAAAATGTGACATGCTGATCAATACAGTTCTGCTCTTCTGCCATTTCAAACAGGACGTGGTTTCAATAAGCTAAACATTAAACATTAGATACAATTATTTCATAATTTCGAGAAAACAAGATCTTTTGTTGTATCAAGATCTCGATAAAATTAGTTTATCTCGAGGAAACAATTAAAAAAAATAATGATGTTGCACGTTCTCTCTCGGCTTCTGTAATTCACCCTACCTCTCAAACTTTATCTTTAATGTACATACTAGGACAATGAAAGGGACTTGATATTATTCCCACAATTTTACAGGAAAAGGGACAGCATGAGAGCCCACTGCAAGATATGAGCACTTTTAATTGAATCTTATCTAGAACTAGGGGGCTCCGCCCCCTGCTCGCTTCGCTCGCCAACCCCTGGCGTTGGGGCATGACAAAGAGTGAGATGTATGAATTAGATATAGAATAGTGTGCAGGTGTGGATGATGCATATAGAAAGCAAAAAATACAGTTTTTGGCACAGAGTAATGGTTTATTGGAATATTTCTTTGTACACAACATTAGTAGTAAAGATGGTGTCCTGTCCTTGAATGAGTCTTCCATGGCATGGAGCATTTATAACTTTAACTTTAACGTCAGATGAACGTCGAACACGTGAGAAGGCAACATAAAGTTGTCCCTGTCCAAAAACGGGCTCAGTAAGGTAGATGCCAACCTTGTCCATGGTTTGTCCTTGTGATTTGTTGATGGTCATGGCAAATGCAGGTTTAATGGGGAATTGTCGGCGTTTCAATGTAAAAGGTAATTCTAGGTCAGAACTCGTAAGGTCAATTCTAGGAATGAGAACAGTATTGTTAGCATGTGATCCTGTAAGAACTGTTGCTTGAATAACATTGTGTGTCATGGTGTTAACGACTAAACGTGTGCCATTGCATAAACCCTGTTTAGTGTTAAGGTTTCTTAATAGCATGATTATTGTTCCGTTTTTAAGGCTAAGATTGTGTTGTGGTCATCCGTCTGGGTTAATAGTGTTCAAATATTCTAAGGGGAAATTCAGATGTTCATTGTCGTCATCAGAGTCAATTTTGTCAGCGCTTAGAAAGAGACGTGCCTCTCCAGGAAGTAATGAAATGACCTGGTTATTAATGTGATCAACATTAATATTTTTTGGACATAATATAGTGCGTTGTGTTAAAAGGGGCATTTGGTCTAATGAGACCGCTGTTTCAAATATCTCCGTAAGTAAGTCGTCGCAGATGAAGGGTTGAGGAATTGTAATAATATCTGGGTGAAGTCCATCTGTATTGGTGAGTGTACAATGTTCTAGTTGTAATAACCAATTGTTATATTCGTGATCTGGAAATCGCATGTTTTGTACCAAGTGTATCTTTAGAAAGCAAAGCCAATTGTTCACGTAACATTTTTTGTTCCGCGGTTTTAGAAGCGCGCCGAGGTTAATTTTTTTTTTTTTGATGCGGGTTCGTGTTTGTGGTCCCGTTACTCGAGCCGTCTAGTTTTGTATCCGTGATCGTGAATTGATGACTTGTTTGATCTTTATCGTTCGGAATATGGATAAGTAATAAGTAGGATCGAACTCACTGTTAATATGCGGACTGTTCGTTTCTTCGTATTATCACCAATCAGGTCTCGCGCCTGTATATGTATTGTAGTTCGGTCTCGTGTTGTTTATATGACGTCGTCGCGTATTTTAAGGTGGACTGAACAATAGCTGAGCGCATGGCATGTGGAGCAATAGGTAAGCACTGTCTAAAATCTACTCCTAATAAAAGTACCTTTACTCCAGAGGGAATATTATTATTCATCCACGTAATGCCAATTGTCCGCGGATTTTAAGGTGGACTGAACAATAGCTGAGCGCATTGTAAGTGGAGTAATAGTTAAGCACTGTCTAAAATCTCCTTCTAATAAAAGTACCTTTCCCGCAAAGGAATATTATTATTCATCAATGTTTGTAGAAGTTTATCAATGGTGTTGAGTAAGTGACTGGATGCCATTGTACATTCATCTATAATTAATAGTGTTGCAAGACGGATGTCACGTGCATTGTTACTGTGCATTGTCATAGTGGATACCGATATTTCTGTGATTGGGACCAGTATTTGGAATAAGGAGTGACGTGTGTTTTTGGAGCCGAGACATTTTTTCTTCCGCGGTTTCAGAAGCGCTGTGTAGGTGCCGACGTGATTTGTGCATATTTGCGTTCTTGATTTGTTTCAGGGTGCACTGTTCCAATGCGATGTAATATTTGTCCACATGGTGACCTGATATTTACTCCGGTAGATGCAAAATCAAATGAACTATTGTAGGATGTAATGCAGATGCGCCGCCGTGTATTTTGTTGTTTCATGCGGGTTCGTGTGTTTGGTCCCGTTATCCGAGCCGAATCGTTTTGTACCCGTGAGCGTGTATTCATGACTTGTTTGTTCCTCAGCATGCGAAATATGGATAAGTAATAAGGAGGATCGCACTCACTGTTAATATGGCGCCTTTTCTGCAGTTGAATGGTTAATAGTGCTTTATTGTAAGGAGATCCACCTATGCTGCATAGTGTGAAGGTGTTGAGATGACGTACAGTATGTTTAATACGGACGGTTCCTTTAGAAATGGGGCTTTGGGTGTCACTTCTTATTGATGTTAGTGTATTTGTGGGTCTGATTCGTCGTTGTTGTGAACGTTTCGTGTGCCATGTCTCGTCTCTAATGGGCCTGGCGTGGCGGTCACGGCTTCTTTTTTTTGGTGCGTTAGGAGCGTGTTAAATCCTCCTGTTTGTGTGGGTCCCGTTTCGTGTGCAATGGGATTCGTGCAGCGCTGTGTGCTTTTTTGGCCTCTGAGCAGGGGGGGTTGGGTTTGGAGGATTGGTGGGGCGTGAGCGTCTTCTTTCTTTTTGTGTGCCAGGGGCTTGTTGAATCCTCCTCTTTGTGTGTGTCCCGTTCATTGCTTGTAGGGTGGGTGGGGTGGTTTTGGGTTCTTTTTTTGTGTGTGCCAGGGGCTTGTTGAATCGTCCTCTTTGTGTGTGTCCCGTCCGGTGCCTGTGGGTGGGGGGGGGGTTGGGGGGGGCTTCTTTTTTTTGTGTGCTAGTTTCGTGTGCAATGGGTTTCGTGCGGCGCTGTGCGGCGCCTGCGTTTGACTCCTTTTTTCTGTGCTGACTCCTTTTTTCTGTGCTCACTCCTTTTTTCTGTGGTCGCGGCCGCCTCTCGCGGAGCCTCATTTCTTGGGGCGCCTGCGCAGTATGTCTTTTTGCGGCTACGGCCCATGGCCGGATGTCCCTGCGTCCATCCGGTTTAGCATTCTCGGTTAGTAATTAGTAATAATAATAATAAAATAATAATAATAATAATATGGATATCTAGGTCTGAAGACAGACTGAACACTAGAAAGCCCTAGAAATCTAGAACATTACAAACAATGTTGGCAGTTTGCAAAACATAAATAGCAGGTTATCATTATAAATGCGGCCGTTAAGAATAAGATCATCACAATATAATTCGCCAACTAGCGTTTTCATCACCATGTCTGAGCTCTCCCTCCGGCTATTTAGGGTAAAGCTGAAGGAGACCTCAGACCTGGCACTTTTGTGAGTATTGTTTCTTGTTTCTAAATTTTTTTGATATTTTTCGGTTTGTCTTTGGTTTATGATATCTAGATTATACACTGGGACTTTTTAGCTAAGGATATTTTTTTTTGCTTCTTTTTTGCTTTTCCAATAAATATTTCTTGCTAAGTTAATATTCTTTGCTTATTTGGACTCTTCAAACAAAGAATTTCTTTTTTATTTTCCTTTCTTTGAGAGGCATTTCTGATATTTCGGGGCATTTAAGTTATTGTTGAGGGCTGTGTGGTCAGGAGTCAAACTCTTTTGGAGTGAGACTTAAAGTTATGTGAGCAAAGGAGGCCTGGCTTGGCTTGTGAAGGTTTTGGGAGGCCTCAAGTTATGCAAGTTATTAATCAGATAAAGTATCCATTCTTCTCAAGGGATGCTCATGCTGGTCATGATATTTTGGCTCTATTTTTACTCTGTTTTTTTTTTTGTTTTGTTTTAAGTTATTGCTTTTCTAGCCAGTATTTTGGACACTTCCACTTTTATAACCATTCCTCAGGTAACTCCTGATCAAGCGGCCTACATTGCATAATGTGTTTTGTCAGCATTATTTGACTACAAAGCTTATGGTTTTCTAACTATCCTAGTACTGGGAGAATAAAACAGTTCTTGTGCTCATGTTTATTTTGACACCGGTATTTTTGGCTGTTTAACTTTGATTTGGTTATATTTGATTAAGGTGTTTAGCTTTCATTTTAGCAAGTTCTTTTAGTAGTTTGTTTATTCAGTAATAGTAATGACCTCACTAGCATTTTAAATATTCTTTTGCCTGAGCTCTTCACTTCCTTATCAGTTTTTGAACTGTCCTTTTCAGAACAAACCATTTTCCAATCATGTCCTGTTAAAGTCGTACACACACCTACAATTACTCAAGCTGAGACAAGTTTACAATGACAAACCAACATCTTTGAATATCAGGAAAAAAACATAATACTCAGAGAAAACCCCACACAGACACAGGGAGGACATGCAGACTCCAGCTGCTGATTATTGCCAAACACCATACAGTAACAAGAACTGGTGAAATCTATTATCCTAAATAATCTGGAACTAAATATCAGGAAAAGGAGACAACTTCAAGTCTGGCAAAACTACACCATAGTCATTATACTGTATATTAACGGTCAGTTTGTCAAGATGATGAGAATTTATTGTTTCTTAGCAACACCATATTCCACACTATACCATGACACTTTTTTTTTGTCTTAAACAGTTACATTTATTTGGAGTGTCACTAGAAGCCATGATTCATTTCTACATGCCTTTTATTAAAAGTGTTTGACTTTATCCATCATTTTATGGGATGTTGTATCTCCACAAAGATCAAGAAGGAACTTACAGGCTGGTGAGCACCATTTGTAAAGTAATCCCTGTGAATCCATGTTACTTTTCTAGGCTGAAATGCCAGAATGAATCCTAAATATCATATACAGGCAGTCCCCGTGTTATGTACGAGATAGGGACTGTAGGTTTGTACTTAAGTTGAATTTGTATGTAAGTTGGAACAGGTACATTATTTTAATAAATGCTATTTTTGACCGACTGTAACCAAGTGCTCTGCCAATGAATGATGGAGTTTCACCTCTCTCTGACCTTTTTATTATTTCTACTTTATTTTCAATGGTGATGGTTTTTCTCTTCTTTACTGTATCACCAGCACTTGCATCAGATTTGTGTTTCAGAGACATTCTTGAAGGGTGAAGACAAAAGGTTAAGATGAGCTCTTCTGCACAGCACTGTACAGTTATCACAGCAGGAAGGCACCAGTCATCAACACGTCTGATGTACTGACAAGAGACAACTTCCTGCTATGTGCGTAACAGTACAAGCAGGCATGCTATTGAGAATAAATGGGGGCGGCGAGAGGCGGTTCATCACCAGCCCACCTCACAGTCACCTCCACTACAGTATGTTGTAGAACGAACACGGTGCAGCCAAAGGCGAGTAGTGAATCGCCCAACCCCATTCAACACGCAGCCATCCGAGGCACACTACAATGCTACCCCCGCCGCCCCGTTCAGCCACAACCGGGTCACCACTTGCAGCATTACCAGCCGTGTGTGCTGGGCGGGCAGTGAAACGCCCCCCTCCGCTCCATCCAGCCTGCGTCCACCTTCTTAACCAGCTTATACAGTGTAGGGTTGCGGAGCAGCTGGAACCTATCCCAGCAATCATTGGGTGCAAGGCAGGCGGGAATAACAATGGGGCAGGGCACCAGTCCATTGCAGGGCAAACACACAGGCACACACACTGCAGCCCCTTTAGAGTGGCCTAACCCAGGGGTAGGCAACGTCGGTCCTGGAGAGCCGCAGTATGTGCAGGTTTTTGTTCCAACCCAGTTCCTTAACGAGAACTCAATTATTGCTGATGAAGCACATATTGCTTAAGTGACATTTTAATGCTTCATTTTAGTGGTCTCGCTTGTTAAGGTTCTCCAACCTTAATTGCTTATTTCAATCTTAAACTGCTGCATTCAGTGTTTTAATTGCTCCTTATTAGCAATAAGATGTAAAAGACAAAGCAGCCAGCAGTTCTCCAGCTAGCTTTTTTCCAATTACATCTGTGTGTGTTCATCATGCACTGTTTGATTTAATAAAACACTTAATAGAAAAATGTGACAGACTGAAAATGATCTGTTTTAGGCTTCAAATCATTTGGAAGATATCCTTGGAAAGGAAAAAAATCTACGATATAAGAGCCTTACATTGCACAGACTAACAAGCCTTAAAATTAAATAAGGTCTGAGATTGGCAATGATTGGTTTCTAATTAAGCAATTGGGTTGGAATGAAAACCTGTAGCCACTGCGGCTCACCAGGACCGACGTTACCTACCCCTGGCCTAACCCTACTTGGGATTTTAATAAAGCTCTACAGAAACACCAGAAAGCTGTAGATGGTATTTTGTCTAATGCCCATCTCAAGTTAGAGAGGGCTAAAGTGGACTTGTATTGTCTGACATTGGAGTCAGCATGCCGTTTGCTTGACTCATGGATAACTGTGGTTTAGATCGGCCTGCCCCTACCACAAATCTTTAACTTAAGGTTCGGGGGGTGGGGACAATTACATTTACAGTCCCTAATCTTAAAAATTAGATTTGGTGCCTAGTCTTAAATACTATAAAAGGTGCCTAGTCTTAAAATTGCTCCTCCTTATAGTGGTTTTGGACTGGCCTGCCCCTACTACAAATCCTAAACTTAAGGTTCATGGGGGTAAGGCCACATTCTTTAAGGTCCCTAATCTTAAAAATTGGATTGGGGGCATAATCTTAAAATTCAATAAGGGTGCCTAATCTTAAAATTGATTCCTCCTTTTTACAGTCTTAGAGTCCCTGATATTAAAATATAATATCAAAATATAACCCCAGAACCCTGATTTAAAATTTTTAGAACCCTAGGAGGCACTTACTATTTTAGGTTTCTCTAATAACCCTAAAAAGTTATTTTTGAATTTTTATGTACTTTATTTGATCCTTATCTTATTGCTTTTTAGACCTCATAGTTTTATAAAAGATTGCTTTTAACTGTCTTAATTTTGCAGTTTTAAGTATTTATATTTTGCACAGTTTTTATAAAATTAATGTTTATAAATACATTCTATGAGTTTTTTTTCAGCAATGTTTTAGGATGGTTTACAATATTTTAAAGGCTCTCTGTACCTAGGAATGAGTGTTGACGGAGGGGTAGTAAGTAGGTACTACCTTCATAGTGATGTGTACCCGTGCAAATTCCTGCCCTCCAGGGGGCAGGTTGTCTCTGTAACCCTAACCTAATCCTAATTTGCCTAATTTTAATCAGGTTGAAATTGAATAAATTCAGTACAGATTTTTTAACATAGGCAGAGTGGTAGCACAGAGCTGTAATTCCTGCCTCACAGCGCCAGGTTCTATGTAGAGTTTGCATGTTCTCCCTGTGTATTTACAGTGAATGTTAGTGAATTTACTCACTCATAAACATCGTGCTCAGTTCTTTGATTACCATATCCTCAGCAAGTGTGACTCATCATACAATAAAAAAAATCGATCATTGGTTTGTGGCGCTTTAATCTGCTCTACCGTACACTCTACCTTTTCCATTTTCTTGGGCACCCCAGGGACCAGGGCGCTCACGCTGCGGTTTTCACTTCCCAAGTCCCGACACCCGCTGCCTTCTCATCTTATGAGGCAAGCCATCCTCCTTCTGATCACTCCCTCTCCTCACTAATGCTCAACGGAAGCGACCTCTACCGACTGCCCCTGGTTGCCGGCCAAACACCCCATGAGGGCTCACTGTCCAGCTGCCAACCGCTCTATACAGTGAGCGAGCATTTTCTCAATCATGCACCGGCTTTCTCCTCCCTGCTTCCTGCCTTCTTCTCCTGTAACCTCCATCCATCTTTTTTCTTCCCCTCCCTCCTAGTCGCCTCGTGCTTATATTATTTATCACAGGGACGTGGATCAGGTGTGGCAATTAGCAGTTCCCGGCATCAATTACAGATATGGATGACTCCTCTCCTGTGCATTTAAACGAGGACCATCCACATCACAAATTCACCCGGGAACCTGCTCCGGCTACACTACCATGCCCTCTCTCTAAGCCACGAGTGCGCGCGACTATTTCTTTAAAAAGTGGTCTTTTTGACCTGTGGACCTGCTACACCACAAATGATAGTTAGCGTCATGTATTATTTCTGTTCTAATTGATTTATTATTCCTGCCCTTTTTGATTATCATGGTTGTTATTCCTTATAATGTTTTGTTAATAAATTAAAATTTTATTTGTGGTGAGAGTTTTCGGAGGGATTTTTATTGTTAGTGTTTTGTGTGGTAGTTTAATCACCCCATTATACAGCACTGTTGTTTCCACAGTTGTTGAATATCACCTGATGTACTCTGGGTTAATACTCATTTAAACCTCGCCTTATACATTGAGCAGTTTACATCTTTGTTTTCTAGATGAGGCAAATAAGCGTCCAGCCTTAGTGCCACCTAGTAAGACCTTTAAGCTTGTTTACTGCTGGACCCTGAACACTTTCTTAGAAAAACTGGAATGACACATGTGTGGGGAAAAAAGACAAACAAATAAATAAAACAAATGACAGATTGGTGTGAAATAATGCTAGCTAGTATGTTCTTTGCATTTTCAGTTTTCAATTTTGATGTGAAGGGCCTTTTTTCTGGTTGTTTTACTCTCTTAATCTCAGTCCTTATTTTTTTGATGTACTGTTAACTTTTCTGTGCATTCATACTTTGTCTGATTGCCTGAAATGTAATGTTATTTTTTTTTCTTATTCACCTTCATGTGCTACACACTTTGATTTATTCTCCATCCATTGACACATGTTCAGATCTGCTCAAACAGTTCAGAGTCAGCAACGTTTTGCACAAAACAAGAACCAACTGTGGACTGCGGGGAAAATCCATCAGAGGATGCAGTCACATTTAACTCCCAATAGGCCAATTTAAAATTACCAATTAACCTAACACCCACATCTTCAGGAAGACGCACACTCGGAGAGACATGGGGTGAATATGCAAGCGCCACATAAACAGTGACCAGGCCAGGATTTGGTCCCAGAAATAGAAAAAGATGTTAAAGGTGTGCTTTAAAAAGGAAATAAAATACCATGTCTCATTTTGTTGTTAGTAGAATATTGTTAAAATGCACACTCATTGGGTAATACTTTAGGAAAGAAACAGTATTCCTATATAAAAGAAAATGCTACTTAAGGTCTTGTCCAATAATGACTAATAGATGCACTCCAGGCAATGCTTTTAGTTACGTGTTGTCACTGATTCTTTTCAAGTCTCTTTACAAGCAAAGTATTTGTTAAGGTCTTTGTTTGTTAAGCAGTAACTATGCAGGTAGCCTTTCTGCTCCTAACTGAAGCCACACCAATGTACAGTAGACATAAAGTATATGCAAATCAGCCACTGTATCTGAACATCTTGTTATAAACAGCATCTCCTATCTATGTGAAGTGATTTGAAATTCAATGTGAAACATCAACAATCTACTTGCAATTAGTGCATTTTAAAGCTCAAAATGTGAGATTTCCTCCTAGCTACAATTTTCCATGCCATAAATTTCATTCCCAAAACTGCTGAAAAACCATATCACATTTCATGCTCACTTTGAAGGTCATATAGTTCTTTAAAACAATCTCCCCTCGCACTGGAACAACTGGGATCTCTGCCACTTCAGCCGTGAATGGAGTTTCACACCTTTGTGAAGATTTTGAAAAGTGTTTGCCTGCGTAATGACCCAGAAAAAAGAAGGCAACTTTTATATTCTTATATATATTTTTTTTACTTGTGCAATGTTGCCCCAGATCTGTAATGTGGAAAAGATGTGATGTTGAAAAATAAGTTCATATTTCAGTTAAAAAAAAAGTGTAACTACTAGGATCATTTGTACACCTTTTACATACTGTATATTGAAAAAAACTGCATTGAAAACTAAAACACAGTGTTTGAATAAAGAAGAGATGGAGATTCTGCTGACTGTCTGGGCCTCAAGATGCACATCATCGTCCTGTGCTTCAGCTAGCGTGGCTTCCTTCTCTTTCACATCGTGAAACCATAATGAGGCACTGCATGGTTTCTCTCTTTCTGTATCTCAATCATCTGGCGTATCCTGCTCTCTGTCAATCAGCCTTCATCTCAACTAACTTAATAAAGTCTAAGCTCCATGTTTCCCTAACTGGGGTAGCCCTTCACTCACTTCCATGCTGAGTTATTTTATAGGTGTCTGGTTTCCTGTAAATTTATAACTCAGAAGCCTGTACTGTACAGTTTCCGTATCTCCTGCTTTCATTCTCCACAAGCAGACATCTAACTATTCCAGACCAACAGCAACCTTTCAGCACAAACAAGTTATGCCAGTTTCTGTGCACCCTTCCATTGTCTACCACAGGATGGGTTCTCCTGCCATTTCCTTGGTTACCTGCTCTTCATTTAACCTCCAGTGATTTCTTACACATCCTCCATTACCTATTTTTTTCACACTGGATCCTTCAAAAGAATTAAAATCTGCTACATCATTTACAGTGACCATGTACATTGTCTTCACCATCTTTATCTACTCATACTAGAATTCAGAGATGCTCCACAATTGCCAGAGTTCCTTTTTTCCAAGCCTTTGTGAGGACTTTCCTCTGTCTCATACCACCCTGGTGCTTTCTTCATTCTTAGTACCAGTCAGGCATTTTCTCACAATAGTTTTAAAATTAAATTTGCTGTGTCACTGTTATTTTTTTGATAATTGTATTTTTCTAATTAATTGCACTCACTGTAATTAGAGTTTCTATCTCGGTCACTCCAGTTTTTCTCCCATACCTCTCAGACATGCATGTTGGCCTCATTGGCAAATTGACGCTACATGAGTGAACGCACTTTTACATGGCTGGATCCTACCTTGTACTTGACATTGTTGGGATAAGCTGTTCCTCCTCTACGTCCCTGCAGTTATGTTAAGCAGATTCAAAAAACATATGTTTGAATGTGTTTTTACAATTAAAAATGTTCCATTATGTATAAGAAGTCTGCAGATTAACAGTAATAAAATGTACATACAAAAAGAGAATCTAAAGAAAAACATGGCATATATTAAACAATGTAAACAAGGAGATACCTGTAAAATAAAATGAAAAACAATTAATAAATTAAAATTGGGTGAAAAAATAATCAGTAATATAGACTGCAAGCTTTGCTGGTTATGGTTAACAGTCAAATGATTTTTGTTTTCTGTGCATAACATGTTTATAATTTGCAGCATTTCTAGATTCTGATTGGATGCTATGTCTTTGTAAGGCAAACAAAAACATGTTAGGTATAAGGTGCTGGGCACATTAAGCCATTATGCTTGGGAGATGCTGCTAAAAAAGGCCCGCTTTTCTTTGATGGGATTAATCACGCCTCATAATTACTGAGATTCAGTTGCTATTCAGCATATCATTTCCATACAGATTAAAAGTATGAGAATTCTCGTTGCAAATTTGATTCTCTTATAATTAGGGTATGCCTCCACAGTGCCCCAGATTCACACTTTATTATTTGCATCTGCTAGTGCTTGGCTTCTTTTAAAATAAAAAGAAAAAGCAAGAAGTTATTTGAACCTTTCTTTCAAATTAAGCATTAGGTTGGTAGAATCTGGAAATGGCAAGGCTTGCAATGAAACTGCACTTACAGTATTTGCTACTTTTCAACTATCTTTCATAGTAAAGATGTGTGGAACTCCTCCTCTATTACCTTGTCAAGAAGCGTTTCGCATAAGTCCATTACCTTTTGACAAAACCAAAAAAGGAAAAAAAAACAAATTTTTTTTTTTTTGATTATCAAAATTATTTTGCTTGTTTTAGGATTGGAAATAGCCAGGAGCTTTTCTGTAGCAAGGCTGGACAAGGCAATTGTCCATCAAAGGGCACTCTCTAACCAGTACATCTATGGCATGTGGAAAAAAAAGGCGCCATTCAAAGAAGCTCATAATAAGAGGGGAGAACATGCAAACTCCACAGAAAGATGCCAGGCAGTATGATGTAGCATTTTGAAGATGTCATGCATGTGCATCAAAGGGTCTCCTTTCCATTTCTTCCCAGGTATAGTATGTGCTAGCATCCTGAGCCAAGAGGGGGCACTGCTGCTAAGTGTCTTGTCATCTTCTTCCTCCACAGTGCAGAGAAACCACCCAGTGAAGGCAACTGACTACGCCCCTTCCAGTCCCTGGGCTGTAAGAGGCAGATGACCTGGAAGGAAGGTATCACTTCTGATTCAAACAACCTAAGGAGAAAAGCTCTACAGCCTGTTCATAATTACTTTAACTGTGTGAACTGAAATAGCCTATTTGTTTCCCTTTTGAATGCCATAACACATTGCTTTTGCTTCTTCTTCTTTTGGCTGCTCTCATTAGGGGTTGCCACAGCGGATCATCTTCTTCAATATCTTTCTGTCCTCTGCATCTTGCTCTGTTACACCCATCACCTGCATGTCCTCTCTCACCACATCTATAAACCTTCTCTTAGGCCTTCCTCTTCCCTGGCAGCTCTATCCTTAGCATCCTTCTCCCAATATACTCAGCATCTCTCCTCTGCAAATGTCCAAACCAACACAATCTCGCCTCTCTGACTTTGCCTCCCAAACGTCCAACTTGAGCTGACCCTCTAATGTACTCATTTCTAATCCTGTCCATCCTCGTCACACCCAATGCAAATCTTAGCATCTTTAATTCTGCTACCTCCAGCTCTGTCTCCTGCTTTCTGGTCAGTGCCACCGTCTCCAACTCATATAACATAGCTGGTCTCACTACCGTGAAAGGGCCTTCCCTTTCACTCTTGCTGATACTCGTCTGTCACAAATTACCCCTGAAACTCTTCTCCGCCCATTTCACCCTGCCTGCACTCTCTTTTTCACCTCTCTTCCACAATGCCCATTACTCTGTACTGTTGATCCCAAGTATTTAAACTCATCTACCTTCGCCAACTCTACTCCTTGCATCCTCACCATTCCACGGACCTCCCTCTCATTTACACACATGTATTCTGTCTTGTTCCTACTGACCTTCATTCCTCTCCTCTCTATACCATATCTCCACCTCTCCAAGATCTCCTCAACCTTGCTCCCTACTATCACTACAGATCACAATGTCATCAGCAAACATCATAGTCCACGGGGACTCCTGTCTAATCTCGTCTGTCAACCTGTCCATCACTATTGCAAATAAGAAAGGGCTCAGAGCCGATCCCTGATGTAATCCCACCTCCACCGTGAATGCATCCGTCACTCCTGCCACAGTCCTCACCACTGTCACACTTCCCTCGTACATATCCTGTACAACTCTTACATACTTCTCTGCCACTCCTGACTTCCTCATTCAATACCACAGCTCTTCTCAAGGCACCCTGTCATATGCTTTCTCCAGGTCCACAAAGACGCAATGCAACTCCTTCTGGCCTTCTCTATACTTCTCCATCAACATCCTCAGAGCAAATATTGCATCTGTGGTGTTCTTTCTTGGCATGAAACCATACTGCTGCTCGCTAATCATCACCTCACTTCTTAATCTAGCTTCCACTACTCTTTCCCTCTTTCCCATAACTTCATGTTGTGGCTCATCAATTTTATACCCTTGTAGTTACTATATTCCTGCACATCCCCCTTATTCTTAAATATCGACACCAGTACACTTCTTCTCCACTCCTCAGGCATCCTCTCACTTTCTAAGATTCCATTAAACAATCTGGTTAAAAACTCCACTGCCATCTCTCCTAAACACCTCCATGCTTCCACAGGTACAGTATGTCATCTGGACCAACAGCTTTTCCATTCTTCATAACTGTCCTTACTTCCTCCTTGCTAATCCGTTGCACTTCCTGATTCACTATCTCCACATCATCCAACCTCTTCTTTCTCTCGTTTTCTTCATTCATAAGCCTCTCAAAGTACTCTTTCCATCTGCTCAACACACTCTCCTCGCTTGTGAGTATGTTTCCATCTTTATCCTTTATCACCCTAACCTGCTGCACATCTTTCCAAGCTCAGTCCCTCTGTCTAGCCAATCGGTACAGTTCCTTTTCTCCCTCCTTAGAGTCCAACCTCTCATAAAACATATCATATGCATTTTCTTTAGCTTCACCACCTCTCTCTTCACCTAGGGCCTTATTTCCTTGTACTCTTGTCTACTTTCTGCATCTCTCTGACTATCCCACTTCTTCTTTGCCATCCTCTTCCTCTGTATACTCTCCTGTACTTCCCCCATTCCACCACCAGGTTTCCTTTTCCTCCTTCCTCTGTCCAGATGTCACGCTGAGCACCCTTCTTGCTGTCACCCTTACTGCATTTGCTGTATTTTCCTAACTGTCTGGTAATTCCTCACTACCACCCAGTGCCTGTCTCGCCTTCTCCCTAAACTCAACCTTGCAGTCATCCTTTTACAACTTCCACCATTTGATCCTTGGCTCTTCCCTCACTCTCCTCCTCTTCTTGATCTTCAACGTCATCCTACAGACCACCATCCTATGCTGCTTAACTACACTTTCCCCTGTCACCACTTTACAGTCTTCAGTCTCCTTCAGATTGACTCTTCTGCATAGGATGTAATCTACCTGTGAGCATCTTCCTCAACTTTTGTACGTAACCCTATGTTCATCTTTCTTCTTAAAATACAGCCATGTTCATCCTTTTAGCAAAATCCACTATCATATGACCTTCTTCATTCCTTTCCTTGACACCATACCTACCCATCACCTCCTCATCTCCTCTGTTCCCTTCACCAACATGTCCATTGAAATCCGCTCCAATCACCACTTTCTGTCCCCTGGGTACACTGTTCATCACTTCATCCAACTCACTCCAAAAATTTTCTTTCTCATCCATCATACACCCAACAGGGCATATGTACTAGCAACATTTATCATCACACCTCCAATATCCAGCTTCATAATCATTACTCTGTCTGGCACTCTTTTCACCTCCAAAACATTCTTGACACACTGTTCCTTCAGAATAACCTCTACCCCATTTCTCCTCCCATCCACACCATGATAGAACAATTTGAATCCACCTCAGATCCACCTGGCCTTACTCAACTTCCATTTAGTCTCTTGCACGCACAATATATCAACCTTGCTTCTCTCTATTATATCTACCAACTCTCTCCCCTTACCAGTCATACCGCCAACATTCAAAGTTCCTACCCTCAGTTCCACTCACTTTACCTTCCTCCTCTCCTCATGCCTCTGGACATGTCTCCCCCCTTTTCTACGGCCAACAGTAGCCCAATTTCCACCAGCACCCTTTTGGCTAACAGTACTGGTGGCAATCATTGTTAACCCGGGGCTCAACCGATCCAGTATAGAAATTTATATTGTTGTCCGCATATTGATTTGGCAAAATTTTACACCGGATGCCCTTCCTGATATAACCCTCCCCATTCATCCGGGCTTGGGACCAGCACAAAGTAACACACTGGTTTGTGCATCCCTGTGGCTGGGTTATCACACACTGCTTTTACTAACTTTTGCAAATAAACGAGTACAGCCAAGTTGGCACCCCACAAATATTTTACTGTATTAGCAAACCATTGCCTCAGACTATCACAAAGGTTAGCACAAACTGACTCACTTATCAGATTTAAATGAACCCCAGTGTTTTGTGGCATTGCACTGACATAGCACTCTACATCAGTTAAAATACTGAGCTTTAACTGACAGTCTCAGTGGCCATTTTTTCATTGCTTTCTCTGTACTGTTTCCTGCTCTTAATATTAAATAGAAGCTGTCAAAAATCATTTCAGTCTCAGAATTTTATTTAACAGCCTTTTACTGCAAGAGTGGAGATTGTGCTAATAGCACATTTCACTTTATGTAAAAATATGTGCATATGTGTATTGAAAGAACAGCAGCACAAATCTGCTTTAGTCACTTCTCCTAAACAGCGCAACACAAAACCCAGCTTGTCATATAATGTCGATACTAGCAAAGCCTCCACAGGCCCTTAGCATACTCTGTCAGTCGAATAGAAGCTGCTGAAAACCCACAATAAAGTCATTCTGAAAATTTAAGAAAACAGCTTTTTGCTACCTTAGAAAAACGTAATCCTTTTAAGTAATGGATTTTAACAATGAGTATTGAGTGCTGATTTCAATGTTTAGAATAATGGGGTCTTCTTAATATTGGTAGGTAGGCAGAAGATTTAAGAGTTTGGACATCTTACATCTAAATACTCCTGCAGTAAGCTTTATTTATCCTGGGCAACTACACAAGGCATCACTATAGCTATCAATATGCTCAGTAAAGTAGTAGAGTAATTGGGAGGTTTCATCCACAGTGTTATACTGTACATCTGTACAGAGACTTTTAAAATGAGCTTTAAACTCTTCCAGAAGGAGCTCTCATTATTATCATTTATATGATTTAAATTAAATTTAAACAAATGATAAACATCAATTAAAGCATAAAATATATACATATTTATATCTTTATGTAAACTAGCTGTGCCACCAATCTAAGAAAGGTTTAAATCTAAGTAATCAATGCAGATCTCAGTGTTAACATTTGCAGTTCACCGTGTAATGCATGGGTCTCTGTTATACAGTATGTCATTTGGTACAGGATTTGTAAATGCAGTGTTAATTCTGTGATGTGCCATCTGTTGAAATGACAAATGCAATGAATTTTGTTACTAAAATGTTTGTGATGTGCCATCATTTGGAATCACAGTGAAATAGCAACTGGATGGACACAGATAGTTATCTTTTTAATAAGGTTGATGATGCAAAGTTGACTCACTTACTTATCAACAAAAACACTATTTCCCATTCTATCTATCTATCTATCTATCTTGGGCAGTAGGTGTCCACTAATAAAGGACATTTCCATCTCAATATTTAGTGGTAAACCCCCCTAACCCAAAGAAAACTAAATACCCCAAAATCTCAAAAATGCCTTGGCATATTCTTATAGTATTTCGCTTGTGTCCGTCCGTGCTCAATATAAACAATGGCTGCCACAACTACTATATCCTTCCACAACAACAGCAAAAAATCCATGCTCCTGGCAGAGTTGTAGTCTTAGGCTTAAGTCTTCAATTCTTCAATGTGACCAATATTCGACTGTGGTATTTGACTGTTTATTCAGTGCATACTTTGTTACTTTGTTTGTGCGTATGCGCCGAACAGCAGTTTGGAGTACCCACCCTTTTTGGAGTCCCTGGAGGGGGTGCTAGAGGGCATGCCTTCTGGGGACTCCTTCGTTCTGCTGAGAGACTTCAATGCTCACGTGGGCAATGACAGTGAGACCTGGAAGGGCGTGATTGGTAGGAATGACCCCCCCGATCTGAACCCAAGAGGTGTTTTGTTATTGGACTTCTGTGCTCATCACAGATTGTCCATAACGAACACCATGTTCAAGCATAGGGGTGTTCATATGTGCACTTGGCACCAGGATACCCTAGGCCTCAGTTCGATGATCAAATTTGTGGTCGTGTCGTCGGACTTGCGGCCACATGTCTTAGACACTCGGGTGAAAAGAGGGGCGGAGCTATCAATTGATCACCACCTGGTGGTGAGTTGGCTTCGATGGTGGAGGAGGATGCCGGTCAGGCCTGGTAGGCCCAAACGTGTTGTGAGGGTCTGCTGGGAACGTCTGGCAGAGCCCCCTGTCAGAAGTAGCTTCAACTCCCACCTCCGGCATAACTTCGACCACCTCCCGAGGGAGGTGGGGGACATTGAGTCCGAATGGGCCATGTTCCGTGCCTCTATTGTTGAGACAGCTGACCGGAGCTGTGGCCATAAGGTGGTCGGTGCCTGTCGTGGCGGCAATCCCCGAACCCGTTGGTGGACACCGGCGGTGAGGGATGCCGTCAAGCTGAAGAAGGAGTCCTATAGGACCTTTTTGTCCTGTGGGACTCTGGAGGCAGCTGATAGGTACCGACAGGCCAAGCGGAATGGGGCTTTGGAGGAGATTCTGGTCCACCATCCGGCGTCTCAGGAAGGGGGAGCAGTGCAGTGTCCCCATGGTGGGGATGGTGCGCTGCTGACTTCGACTCGGGACGTTGTGGGTCGGTGGGGGGAGTACTTCAAAGACCCCCTCAATCCCACTAACATGCCTTCCAATGAGGAAGCAGAGCCTGAGGACTCAGAGGTGGGCTCCCCCATCTCTGGGACTGAGGTCACCGAGGTGGGCAAAAAACTCCTTGGTGGCAGGGCCCCGGGGGGTGGATCAGATACGCCCGGAGTTCCTCAAGGCTCTGGATGTTGTAGGACTGTCATGGTTGACATGCCTCTGCAACATCGCATGGACATCAGGGACAGTGCCTCTGGACTGGCAGACCGGGGCGGTGGTCCCCCTCTTTAAGAAAGGGGACCGGAGGCTGTGTTCCAACTACAGAGGGATCAAACTCCTCAGCCTCCCTGGAAAAGTCTATTTGGGGGTCCTGGAGAGGAGGGTCCATCGGATAGTTGAACCTCGGATTCAGGAGGAACAGTGTGGTTTTTGTCCTGGTCGCGGAACAGTGGAACAGCTCTACACCCTTAGCAGGGTCCTGGAGGGTGCATGGGAGTTTGCCCAACCAATCTACATGTGTTTTGTGGACTTGGAAAAGGCATTCGACCGTGTCCCTTGGGGAATCCTGTGGGGGGTACTCCGAGAGTATGGGGTACGATCAGTGCCAGAGCTTGGTCCGCATTGCCGGCAGTAAGTCGAACCCGTTTCCAGTGAGAGTTGGACTCCGCCAGGGCTGCCCTTTGTCACCGATTCTGTTCATAACTTTTATGGACAGAATTTCTAGGCGCAGCCAGGGTGTTGAGGGGGTCCGGTTTGGTGGACTCAGGATTGGGTCACTGCTTTTTGCAGATGATGTTGTCCTGTTTGTTTCATAAGGCCGTGATCTTCAGCTCGGTTCGCAGCCGAGTGTGAAGCGGCTGGGATGGGAATCAGCACCTCCAAATCCGAGACCATGGTCCTCAGCCGGAAAAGGGTGGAGTGCCCTCTCAGGGTTGGTAGCGAGATCCTGCCCCAAGTGGAGGAGTTCAAGTATCTCGGGATCTTGTTTACGAGTGAGGGAACAATGGAGCGTGAGATCGACAGGCGGATCGGTGCGGCATCCGCAGTGATGCGGCTCTGCATCGGTCTGTCGTGGTGAAAAAGGAGCTGAGCCGCAAGGCAAAGCTCTCAATTTACCAGTTGATCTATGTTCCTACCCTCACCTATGGTCATGAGCTATGGGTAGTGACCGAAAGAACGAGATCGCGAATACAAGTGGCTGAAATGAGTTTCCTCCGCAGGGTGTCTGGGCTTTCCCTTAAAGATAGGGTGAGGAGCTCAGTCATCCGGGAGGGGCTCAGAGTAGAGCCGCTGCTCCTCCGCATCAAGAGGAGTCAGATGAGGTGGCTCAGGCATCTGCTCAGGTGCCTGGACGCCTCCCTGGTAAGGTGTTCCGGGCACGTCTAACTGGGAGGAAGCCCCGGGAAGACCCAGGACACTCTGGAGGGACTATGTCTCTTGGCTGGCCTGGGAACACCTTGGGATTCCCCAGGAAGAGCTAGAAGAAGTGGTTGGGGAGAGGGAAGTCTGGGCATCTCTGCTCAAGCTGCTGCCCCCGCGACCCAACCTCGGATAAGCGGAAGAGGATGGATGGATGGATGGACTTTGTTACTCACCGAAACTACATTATGACACTACCATTTTACTCCTCCTTTTTCCTTCCCTTCAATGTAAGCCTCCCAATAAAATGAAAAGGCACATACAACCTCACCGGCCTGCATACTCACACCAACGCACAGAAGCAGAAACATTTACATCACGCCAGACCAACCAGCACAGGCAAAAGATGCCTTAGAACAACAAAGACAATGTATGACAAACCACAGAGCAACATTACCCAAAGATCAGCGGCAGCAAGTCTTGCACCTAGAAAGTGAACGAAAAATGAATTACACAAACAACCTTCCTGAAGAGCAGCGGCAAACTGCCAGACAACAAGAAAAATTATGAACAAATACTACAGGGATTTCATAACATTGACAACTCAAATATATATTTTTATATTCGACAATTCCCTGTTTGTTTAGCATATTGTATGACTATCACCAAGTCACAATGACAAACGTTTAATAACGTCGGAGTTTATTTGCCAGGCCCTGTTTTTACCCATGGCCAGTTGTACACTACATTTTCCAGAGTTATATCAAAACCCGGGTTAAATGTACAGGTACTTGTGGGTTACACACAGGGGAATATTTTCACTGGCAATAACGTTTATGTGACAAATTGCATTTTCCAACAATTATTACAGATGTTGGTATACTACATTATCTGACAGCCACACTTCACACATACTAACTTACATGTGCCCTGCATTTGCCTTCTTATCCAATATGTTCTACTAACCTGTTCATGTTACACTTTGTATTGTAAATATTAATGCTGTTGTAAGTGACTATAATAACATCCCATACTAACCATGTGACTATTCTAATAATGAGTCCTCTCACAAGTCACTACTTATTAAAATAATCTCCTTTCTTACTGTAACCTGTGATGTTCTTCTCTCCCTCATCATCATTTCATTAATGCTTTTATTCTTACGAAATTTTTGCAAGCACGATATGCTAGTTTAATTTTAAATTTGGCGATGCTGTAGAAAAAAAGAAAATTAACTGACACATTTTTTTTATTTGTTTATATTTATTAATATTATGTTATCTTACCTGCTCTCAGCTGCTCTGAGTCTGTGCTTTATGTGAAATGGAAGGAGAAAATTCAGTGAGGCTTAAGGAAGATGCAAACCTCAATGGTTAGCAAGCGCTGTTATATTACTGTTGACAACAGGCACTGAAATGCAGCACTGAAAACTGATGCACTCATTCCCACACTCACATCTTTCCCACCACTCTTTGCTTAAGGTGCTGCAAAATACAAAGGAGAAACGATGGTCTTATGCTAAGCATACAGTTTATGATTTTTAAAAATCGTGATCAATCAACTACTCACACTGTAAGTGTTCAAACTGCATGAACACGCTTAGTCCAACTGAAGTGGCATAACTTGGGTGCTCAGACTCTATGTGTACATAGCCCTGATGGACAGTTTAACCCATTCAAAAAAAGCATGATGGCCACAGGTTTCTCAAAATGTCAACAAAGGAAAGAGCTGAGCTCCTGACTTTTGCTGTACTGTGTTCTGAAAGCACAAAGAACATAAAAAGGCAGAACTGGACATGTGGATGGTTGAGTGGTGGACAGTACTATCAGTCTGTTTTAAGAGAGAATTAGAGATACATAGTCTATGAAATTTAACGTGTGTGTTTATTTTTGGGTTCTTGCTGTAAATGTTTCCTAAAATGTTTTTTTCTATTGGCCATTTAGTTGTGTTTGTCTTGCTATATGATATTTAGAGTAGATTTATGAAATCACAAAGGCACTATCCAATGTATAATGTACTGTGATTAATGTACAATGAAATTCGATGGCAACACCAGAAAATTGGGTGGTCTGCTGACACTTCACAACAACCGAATGAAATTTGTGACATGACAGAAATTTTTATGATCATGACACAGGTCAATCATAATTTGCAATTGAACATTGCAACCCATGTCATACTGCACACGAAATGATGGCCAGTGAAGCAGAAATTCAGGTCAACTCAGAAAATCAGTGAGTGACTGTCCATCATGCTTAAAGTCATGTCAAAATCGCACAGTGTAGTGCTCAGCATTAGATGGTGACGCCTGAATTTCAAATGGCTCTTCATGTTAATACACCAGTGTAACACATAGGATACCAGCCCCTCTGTATATCCACTTCAAGCATTGCTTAGAATATACATCCACAGCTGCACACATTAAAATGGGACATAAACAACTGATGAAAAATAAGAAAAGAAATACTGTACAATTGTAAACATCTAATAGTGATAAAATGCTTAAATTTCATATTATTCCCACTGATTACCCGTTTCAATTCAAAAGAATACACTTTCCTGTAAAATAGTGTTTTTCAGTGACCATCTACCAAAGCCAAGTCACTAGGAAAATATGGCAATAGATCTGAATGTTTTACTCATGGACAATTGTGTATAATATGTTCAAAAATAAGTGGCTCCAGTGACCCAATAATATTGATTTACTCATTATTTGGCTGACTACTTTTTTACACAATGACTTGCAACATTTGAAATATACAATTGGTTACATTTCCTTTGCTTTTTTTTTTGCTCATGGTCACAGTGTTAGTAGCAGGATTTGAACCCAAAAACACAGGGTTTGAAGTCCAAAGTCTTAACCTACAAATATGTCAAGTCATTTTCTAACCCACTCAATCTAGACCAGGGTCTCGGCACCTATCTCAGCTAGCACAGGGCACAAGGCAGGAACAAACCCTGCACAGAGCAACAGTCCATTGCAGGACAAACACACACCTGTACACTAAAAACTTAATAGGACCAATTCACCTGGTTTTGAACAGTGAGAGGAAACCCATACAGACATGGGGAGAACATGGAAAATCCACACAGGGAGGAACTGGTATGCAAACCCTGGTCACAACACTGCAAGGCAGCAGTGCTACCATAGTGTCACCGTGCTGCCCAAATGTTGTACAACAGAAAAGCTCTTAGTTAGATGGAACTATAACTGACACCTGTTGTCTTATAATTATATACCATTGCACCTACAGTATATGAACTTATGGACGTCCCAATACTGTAAGGCAGCAGTGCTACCATAGTGCCACTGTGCTGCCCAAATGTTGTATACAGAAAAGCTCTTAGTTAGATGGCACTATAACTGAGACCCGTTGTCTTATATTTAAATACCATTATACCTACAGTTTACGAACTTGTTGGACATCCCATTCTAAAACCTTAGGCATTATTATAGATAGATAGATTGATACTTTATTAATCCCAAGGGGAAATTTACATACTTCAGCAGCAGCATACTGATAAGGAAATAATATTAAATTAAAGAGTGATAAAAATGCAGGTAAAACAGACAATAACTTTGTATAATGTTAACGTTATACATCCCCCCAGACCGCCCCCACCCCCCCCCCCCCCCGGGTGGAATTGAAGAGTCGCATAGTGTGGGGGAGGAACGATCTCCTCAATCTGTCGCTGAAGCTGCTCCTCTGTCTGGAGATGGCACTGTTTAGTGGATGCAGTGGATTCTCCATGATTGACAGGAGCCTGCTCAGTGCCCGTCGCTCTGCCACAGATGTCAAACTGTCCAGCTCCATGCCTACAATAGAGCCTGCCTTCCTCACCAGTTTGTCCAGGCGTGAGGCGTCCTTCTTCTTTATGCTGCCTCCCCAGCACACCACTGCGTAGAAGAGGGCACTCACCACAACCGTCTGATAGAACATCTGCAGCATCTTATTGCAGATGTTGAAGGACGCCAGCCTTCTAAGGAAGTATAGTCGGCTCTGTCCTCTCTTGCACAGAGCATTAATATTGGCAGTCCAGTCCTGATGCTCTGTGCAAGAGAGGACAGAGCCGACTATACTTCCTTAGAAGGCTGGAGTCCTTCAACATCTGCAATAAGATGCTGCAGATGTTCTATCAGATGGTTGTGTATTATGGAGTATCCCCTACCCCCAATCAACAAACTTCCCACAATTAGCAGCCATAACAGCCCCCCACTCTTCCGGTAAAGCTTTCCACAAAAGTTTAGCATATGTCTGAGGGAATTTGTACCTGTTCAGCCAAAAGAGAATAAGTGAACTCAGCTGCTGATGTAGAATGAAAATATTTGGCTGACAACTGGAGTTGAATTTAATAACAATGATGTTCATCAGGTTGAGGTCAGGGATCTGTGCAGGCCACTTGAGATCCACCACATCAGATTTCTCAAACGATGTCTTTATTTTCTTGGCTTTGTGCAAAGGGGCACAGTCATGCTGCAACAGAGAAGGGCTGTCCCCAAATTGTTGCCACAAAGTTGTAAGTATACAATTATCTAAAATGTCTGTGTATACAGTACATTTAACAGTTAACTTATCTGGAATCAACATGCCTAGTCCAAACCCTGAAAAAAGAACCCTAGACCATTATCTTTCTTCCACCAAACTTTACAGAAGGTACTATGCAGTCCAGAAGATAGTTTTCTCCCAAATTTGTCCATCAGACTGACAGATAGTGAAGCGTGATTCATAACTCCAGAGAATACATTTCCACTGCTTCAAGAACCCAATGTACATCACTCCGACCAAAGCTTGGCATTACATATACTGATCTCAGGCTTGTATGCAGCAACTCAACCCATTTCATGACGCTCGCAATGCAAAGTTGTTGTGCTGATGTTGCTTCCAGGGGCACATTGGAACTCTGTTGTGAGTGATGCAATGCAGGATATGTGATTTTTTTTTATGGGATATGCATCTCAGCACTTTTAATGGCCATGCTCCATGGGATTTGTGGCTGTGCTGCTGCTGCTCCTAGACGCTTCCACTTCACAATTAATAGCACTTATGTTTGACCGGGGCAGATCTAGCAGATAGATACCTATTAACTTTTGGCAAAGCTGGCATCCCATGACAGTGCCATGTTTAAAGTCACTAAGCAGTTCAGTAGGCCACATTCTGCTGCCAATGTTTGTCCATGGAGATTGCATGGCTGTGTGTTTGAGTTTATGCACCTGTTAACAATGGGTGCAGCTGAAACACCTGAACTGAATAATTTGGAGGGATGCTCACATCCTGTACAATTGGCCAGTGTATATAATGTATATAAAGATAGAGTATGGAAGAAGACTTATAGATCTAGGATGTTTTTGTTTCTTTATGTCAAAGATTTTATTCACTTCACTTATTTGCTCCAGTTTCCTTTGGTAATGACTTGATAAGAACACAGCCATTACTGATGAGAAGGATCTGAATATAATCTCTAAATCTGTCTACAATAAAATATAAAAAATGTAATGTCACCAGCGAGGAATTGCACAGGGTCCCATTCATCTCTATGTCACTTCAACAGTCAGAGAGGCAGGTCATGAACCTGGGTCCTTTGAGTTATGTGACATTATTGAGAAGCAAAGTCAGACCCGTGCTTCAAATCCCTAGGCACATGTACCTCTCTACCTGGCAAATTTCACCAATTTATCAGTGTTGCTCTGCCTTCTTTTCCCTAGAACTATTAGATAATAGCCCCCTAAGCTGGATATATTTGCAGCAATTGGCTCTCACATGACAGTTTGATTACTGAATATCAATTTACTGCCTGTTCTCGTACTTTGGAATTCAAAACAATATGCTACTACATCGTAGTTCACGTACACCACAGCCAACATATAATTTGTAACTGTTGAAGTGAACATGAGGGCACAATACCAATTTACATCTGTTAGTTGTTGAAGGCTTTATTTTCCAGTTCCTTGTTCTCAGCAAGAAGAAAATCAGTGGTGCTTGTGGGCTTTAATAACTCGTAGGCAATTAGTTTTTTGTAGTTGAATTACTGAAATAGAGGATGTGGCTTGGTATTTTCCTAAACATACAGAATTACTGTACCTTTTGTCAACTGGTGGTTGTTAAATCCATCTAGAATTTCTTGGTCATTTTATTTTGGTTATTAAGGTATTAAGACCTAAACGAATTGAAGCTTATTTGAAAACAAAGTGTGTACATACTTTAAAAGCAATGTGTATATATACTAACCAGATTTTGACTTTTATTTTCATTACGTCTATTATTTTTGATTAAGATCTTCAAGTTGCTTACTGTTTGTAAGAAAACACCATTTTTTATGTTTTTTATTTGTTCTAACGATTGACTGCTCAGCAATCTTACAATCTGTGAACCAAAACTGTCCCTAACGTTACTGGTGTGAATGGCAATGGCTCTGTATCGTTTGGCAGAAGGTAGGAGTGAGAAAAGCAACTTGTGTGGGATAACTGAAGTTTTTAATGATGTTTTTTACTAAGGCAAAAGGTGTTGTACTTGTCCTGAATCAAAGGCAGCTGGGTGATAATAATATTCTGCCACCTTCACCAACCTCTGCAGTGCTTTAAGTTCTTGTGCCGTGCAGGTTTGGTCCCAGGATATGATGCAGCCAGTGAGGAGAGACTTTAACACTTTGAATGTGAGGTACAAGTTAATTTGAATCTCACTGAACCTGTCAAGGCGCAACATACAATACAATTCGTACCTTAGTAAAAAGCTACAATAGACGCAGCCAACATGCCGGCAATCTCCGCAGCCGTGTCTCATTTAAGTACTACAGTGCTGCCCTCTGGAGGATAGCCATTGACTTTTTTTTTCAGTCCTCAGTTATGTTGTCATGATAAAGATATAAAGCTGCTGATGTCTGGAAACAAGTAGATTTATTGCAAGTTGAATATTTTGATGATAATGACAGTGATCGAGATTGTGACAATCGTTTAGATAAAGGTGGAAACTTTAGGCTCTAGTACTGATGAGGATAGCTGCCTCGTAGGAGTTTCTTTATCACATTTCTTTATCTGACCATGGATTCCCACAGGGCAAGCTTGGAGTTGAGGTTTGCCACAGCCCTGTTGAGTTATGTGGGTGCAGCCAGGGGGTGCTGCAGAGACCTACTATGTCAGAAAGAAAGAAAGAAAGAAAGAAAGAAAGAAAGAAAGAAAGAAAGAGAGTGAGCTGTGTGCTTTGCTTATTGGGTTGTACTGTGTTGTCCAGGTGGGAAACTAAAGAACAGTTTAATTTGTCCATTTAATCCAACCGCCATTTATATATTGTCACGCACAAGCGCTTGGGGAGCAGCTTAACAACCCGGTTCGCTTCGCGACAAAACCCGTAGGGGGACAATGGCAATGTACTAATCTTTCTTTCTTTGCTTCCCTAGAAAGGCCGGGGCACCGCCGCTGTAAAGATCGCCCGGATGGCTCTAGAAGACGCACACTTCCGGGTTCCTTCCTTCCCTCTGCTTACCCCTTGATGACGTCATACTCCCACAATCCACCACGATTCTCCCAGCATTCCACGTTTTAATTTCCAGGCCGTCACTATAAACTGTCCGTCCTCCCTCCCTTCAATGTCTTTTGAGTTTTGTAGAAAATCAATTGATCATATTTCGTTGCAGTATACGGGACTCAAACCCCAAAACTTTATGAGTGTCTCTGTGCTTTATTACAGTGGCATGGTTGGCAGGATCCAAACAGATCCGGAATATGACAGAAGGACAGGACCTTAACGCGATCGTCAATACCCTGGTCGCAGAGCCCCAGGCCATAAAAATTGACCAAGCAGTAACCAAGACAGAGCTCACAGACACCAAGAGGCGGCTGGCAGTGGCAGAAGCGGTAAGGCCGGAGCCTGCGAGGCCTCCTCCACCTCCGATGCTACCTCTCACGGAGGATGACAACATCGAGTCGTACCTCTCCATATTTGAGAGGATGGCAACCAGAAACCAGTGGCCGTGGGCGGAGTGGGCGTCCATTTTGGCACCATATCTAAAGAGGCCCGTACAGCGGGCCTATCATGACCTCCCCAAGGAGGAAGCTGCCCAATATGACCTCCTGAGGGCCGAGATATACCAGCGGTACAGGCTGACCTCTGGCCAGCAGGCACGGGTCTGGTGACACTGGAGATTTGACCCCGCACTCCCCGCTAGGGCCCAGGCTTTTGAATAGTGGGGCATGCTCAGGCGCTGACTACGGCCAGACAAAAACCAGGCTCGCCAGGTGGGTGGAGCAAGTGGCTTGCGAGGGTCTCATTTACGCGATGCCAGACTATCTTGCCCAGCAGGTCAGGAGGCACCCATTCAAAGACATGAACAGCCTTCTGGAGGTCCTGGAGAGACAACTGGTGGTAACCCAACTCGGGGGGTCTGAGGGCTTCGGTCATGGGTCCCAGCAGGGACGTGTCGCCGCTCCTGAGCCCACTCGCCGCGTCACGGAGGCTCCGGCCAAACCGAGAGACCAGAAACCTGCGCTGTTTCAAGTGTGGTGAGCCGGGGCACCTGCTGCCAGCATGCCTTCTCAATCAGGAGCCTATGGACTGCAGCTGGGCCAAAGGAGAAAGGTATTGTGCACTGTCAAATCCCCTTGCGGTCACAAATACGGAAGTGGTGTTGTTAAATGGGCACTTGGTGGTTGCAATGTTTGATTCCAGGAGTAACATCACCATTGTTGCTCGCCGTTATGTCTTACTGCGACAGTGGCTCGCTCAACATCTGGGCGTTAAATGTGTGCACGGGAAGACTGAGGCATATAGGTCTGCAAGGTGTTACATCACCTGGGAAGGGACTCTTAAACAGCTGGTGGTTGCTGTGATCCCGGAGCCCCCCTTTCCAGTCATCTTGGGACGAGACTGGTCAGAAACTAAATGCGGTAGGACTATCACCACTCCTATTCCTCGAATGGGTCTGATTATGGAGGGTCAAGGGCCCCGCCCAGCTGCTCCCACGCCATGCTCCTCTGCAACTTTTGATGACGTAGAGGGGTCGGGGGAGCTCTCTTCGGCGCCGGACCTCGACCCGGAAGTATACCCAGGTGGGGTTCCGGGGCAGGTGGGTGCTCTCACGGACCCAATTTCTGATGTACTCGCTGGCTTGGACATTCAGTATCGGTCTACGCTGGCGTCATTTAAATGTGAACAGTAGAACGATGATTCCTTGAAGTTTGCCAGGAATGCTATCGTGTCCACTGATGACATATCGTCAATGGCTTCCACACCACACGAACCTTACTTTGTTGTGCCTTACGTTGTTAGTGCCACGGACCTACCGGCGGGAGGTTTGCGAGCTAGCTCGTGCTCACCTTCTAGGTGCCCATCTCAGGGCCGAAAAAACACTGGAGAGGGTAAAGCTCCAGTTTTACTGGCCCGGGGTCAATGAGGAGGTCCGGCGCTTCTGTCAGTCTTGCCCAGTCTGTCAGCTGCACCAGATACCCCGAAGGGACCACGCTCCTCTGATCCCGATTCCCCTTGTAGATATTCCCTTTGAAAGGATCGTTGTCGATCTTGTTGGTCCTCTAGAACCTTCGGTGAGTGGTCACAAGTATATTTTAGTGATGGTTGACTACGCGACTCGATACCCTGAAGCGGTTCCCCTGTGAGCCGCTAACACAAAAAACGTTGCACGGGAACTAGTAGGGCTATTTTCCCAAGTGGGCATACCCAAACAAATCCTCACGGATCAGTGTACGCCCTTTACATCGGATACGTTCAGGGAGGTTGCCAAATTACTCCGGGTTAACCGTTGTAGAACGGTTCAATCAAACCCTTAAACAGATGCTCCGTAAGGTAGTCAGCGTGGACGGTAGGAACTGGGACCAGTTTTTACCGCTAGTGCTTTTCGCCTACAGGGAGGTGCCTCAAGCCTCCACCAGGTTTTCCCCTTTTGAGTTGCTCTACGGACGGCAACCCCGGGGACTATTGGATGTACTAAAAGAAGGCTGGGAAGGGGAGGCACTTCCCTCCACCAGCCTCTTAGAATATATTGCGCAGTTATGCGATACATTAGCAAAATTAGACCCTTGCTCAAAGACCACATGTCCAGGGCTCAAGCAGCGCAGGTCGGGAATTATAACCGGAAACACCTCCCTAAGCGAATTCCAGCCAGGGAATCGCATAATGGTGCTTGTGCCCACCTCCCACTCCAAATTGTTGGCTCATTGGCTAGGGCCCTATGAAGTTAAGGAGAGGAAAGGAGTTGTCGATTATTTGGTGAGTCAACCAAATCATCGACCGAGTGAGAGAGTCTACCATATCAACCTACTGAAGCCGTGGAAGGACAGGGAAGATGACCCTCGTCCCGGCCCAGCTCTCTCCCTTTTCTCAGAAAAGACATCACTTCGGCGAAGCACCTGGCCGGACCTCGTTGATTCAGCACGACATTGTGACAGACCCGGGTGTGGTTGTCAGGGAACGACCCTAACACCTCCCTGAGGTGAAACGTGCTGAAGTGGAGCTAGAGGTTCAACGAATACTAGACATGGACATCATTGAGGAGAGCCATAGCCCCTGGTCCAGTCCTATCGTCCTCGTATCCAAACCAGACGGGTCGTGGAGATTTTGCAATGTCAGATGTCTTAATCAGGTCTCTAAATTTGACACCTACCCCATGCCCTGAGTGGATGAGCTCCTTGAGAGACTAGGGACGGCCCGTTATCTGACTACTCTTGACATGACGAAGGGGTACTGGCAAATTCCCTTAACAGCATCCGCGAAAGAAAAAACTGCTTTCAGTACCCCTAGCGGTCACTGGCAATACAAGGTACTCCCATTCGGGCTGCACGGGGCACCGGCGAACTTCCAACATCTGGTAGACAGAGTGCTAAGGCCCCACCAGTCCTACTGTGCCGCATACCTGGATGACGTGGTCATCTATTTCGGCACCTGGGAGGAACATGTAGTGCAGGTATACACAGTCCTCCTGACGCTTGCGAAAGCCGGGCTCCGTATCAATCCTCGTAAGTGTTACTTTGGGATGAATGAAACCCGATATTTGGGCTACCTAGTGGGAGGAGGGCTGGTGAAGCCACAGTGTACCAAAATTAAAGACATCTTGGAATGGCCCTGTCCAATGGTCAAGAAACAGGTGCAAGCCTTCTTAGGATTAGCGGGTTTCTACCGCTGGTTTGTACCTCAGTTTTCCGAGAGAGCAGCACCCTTGACAGACCTGACAAAGAAAAGGGCCCCTTTACATGTGGTGTGGAACGAGGAAACGGAACAAGCATTCAGTGACTTGAAAATGGCCCTTACAACGGCACCTATATTAAGAACTCCTAACTTCTCACTTCCTTTTATTCTCCAGACCGATGCTTCAGACACAGGTCTTGGTGCTGTGCTGAGCCAGAGCATCGATGGTGTCGAACACCCTGTGATATACCTGAGCAGCATTCCACGTTTTAATTTCCGGTCCATCACTATAAACTGTCTGTCCTCCCTCCCTTCAATGTCTTTTGAGTTTTGTAGAAAATCAATTGATCATATTTTGTTGCAGTATACGGGGCTCAACCCCCAAAACTTTAGTGTCTCTGTGATTTATTACAATATTTATTTCCTACAACCATAACAATAGTCTACCTTGAAGATAACATCCCACAATATCTTTAAACCAACTGTTAAAAATGCAAAAAAGTTTACCTGAGTGAGTGCCAGGGATTTGAGCATGGTGATGCAGAAACAGTTGTCATGTGTGTTCTTCTTTAATCTGCAATATAACTAACTTGCTGTGACAGTGCATTAAGCATGAGAAGTTAATTTCAGTAGTTCAATAAAACTTCATGAAAGGAATATCTTGGCTTGAGCAGTTTCATGCTGTTGTTTTATCTTTCTTTAGATTATCAATAACTTCAGTAAATTCTCTCTGAGTGCACTTGATGTATTTCGATTTTGCCATGTTCCTGTGACTTTTAATCTTGTGTATGTTCTCTGGCAATGCCCAACAGACCTGCAGGGTTGCAGACAAACAAGCCAAGAAACACAGTTGAGCTTTGAAATTACAGATAAATTAGACGTGTATAAATGTGGCAAACAATATTGCATTATGGGCTGCCACACCAACAGCTCAGTGGTAAATATTGATTGAATTAATTAAGTTCAACTGCTGACTGATTTAGTAACGTTTCACCTAATTAATTGAAAAAGTCAGTAGTGAGAGACCTTTCTGTTTCTAAAAGAAGCTACTGGGGGGGAAGAGAGTCCGGCATCTATCAGTCATTGTTGGCAATGTGTATTGACAAGCATGAGAGTGGAGAGCCTTTAAAATGAAACGCCTATTGATACTGTTAATCAACTGCTTCAACTCAAACTTGTCTGCTCTGCTTTTAGAGATACTGCTTATAGATCGTTACATTTGCAAAATGTTAGAGTGAAACCTGAAAACTCTGCAGACATTAGTTCACTTACTGCAGCATGCTGCCTTTTGAAATATTTAAATGACTGTTATATACAATGTTTTCTCAATTATAATACAAAGTAAGTTCATCCAATCAACATGTATTTTTTTAAATGATCACACAATTCTTGATGCCTCGGCCTAATATTTGAGAAGAATGCTTCATAAGTCCCATTTGCTAGCTTTATGAAGTTTGCATGTTGTTCTGTATTTGCTGGACTATTCTGTTTATCCTTCCAGATACCAAAGATGTGTGTGTTAGGTTACTTGGTACCCTTCAATATCAAATTGTTACTATATAAAAAAAATAGAGATGTGTGCATGTGTGCCCTGCAATGAACTGACATTCATCCAGGTTTCACTCCAAACCTGTACTAAATTTTTAAAAGTCAGAAAATGAAAGGAGGCTTAAATGTATAATGATAGTACTAGGGTGTTGTATCGTGTTAGCCATTATGAATGTAGAGAAAAGTCAAGCAAAATGACACCTTTTATTGGCTAACTAAAAAGTTTACAATATGCAAGCTTTTGAGGCAACTCAGGCCCCTTCTTCAGGCAAGAGGGGCCTGAGTTGCCTCGAAAGCTTGTATATTGTAATCTTTTTAGTTAGCCAATAAAAAGTGTCATTTTGCTTGACTTTTCTCTACATGTATAATGATATAACAGTTTATAACCTTTAAGTAACTTTAACCCTTGTTAACCCAAACATTGTCAAGGACACATGAAATCATAGCTAGAAACAGAGATTTTACCATCACAAACCACAAAAACTAGGATTCTTCCATACCAATCAACACTAAATTCCCCATAGTTCCATAGTTTCTACAAACTGTTCTGTTAACTTTGGGCAACTGTTTTTTGAACCAACCTCCCTTACCCCCTAATGCCATGCAAATACTAATTATAAGGAACTGACCTATCTGTGTTAATTGTTGTAGTTTCTCCTTTGCTTGGCAAAATCAATTAAATTAAATTTTTAAAAAGTTAAATGCAAGTGTTCTGTCAGAATTGGAAGAGAATTGAAAGGCCACTTGGGGATTTGAACATGTGACCTGCAAATAGCAGGTGATTAAAATAAAAACAATTGATTTTGCGACTAAACCTAATATATAATCTAAAGAAAAATGAGAAAAAAGGCAAAAAGTTACTACTTTGAAACTATTTAGCACAGTAGCACTTTCAAACATATTTTTTATTTTAGTTTCCACACACTATGACCTCACACAACAGCAAAACAAACGCACCAACAACAGCAGTGAGTTAAAATACAAAATGTTGTCACAGATGGCAGAAACAATCACAAAAAGGAAGTGTGGTGATGCCAAAAAAAGCAATAGGACCGAAATGAACAGAAAATTTCAAAATTAAAACTGAAATGGATCCTGGATAGTTAAAAAACTATAAAAACATAATATAGACCAGTGTTTCTTGAAGTATAGGTTGTGACCCAAATTGGATCACGGACATATTTGTAATGGGTCGCCACATGACTGTGTAGTAAAGTTAGCCAATTTAGTCGAAGTGCAAATTATATACTGCATAAAATAAAAAATATACAGTATTCCCTATGACACAATCAGTCGTCTTGCACTTATGAAACAATCAAATTGTGATGGGTGACAAGCAAAGATGAATAAAAAAAAAAGGGGGTGAAATTGTAAGGTGAAGGATCCATGGCACTTGTTTAAAATGTCAAAATGAAATAAAGTGAAGCAGCACAAGAATATGATGATTTGTGAAGTGCTACAAAGGACAAGTGAATAGGATTCATGTATATATGATCTATACTAAAAGCTGTTTTAGTGTCCATGGTCGATAGTTCATCATGTACTCCTCGTTCGGGCACACATTGAATCAAACTCTGTAGCAGTGGTGCTAGGAAGATTCTGCATTAACTTCAATGTGCCGCAGTGAGGAGGAATACCATCTTGTCACACTATTCTAAAATTCTTACATAAATCTGAATCTACTGCTAGTGTGAAGGACATGTTTGGACCACTGAGAATCACAAGAATACCAGAAGATATCAAAATGTGAGACAAGGTATAGACATTCAGAATGATGTAATTCAACAGCATTAAATATTTAAAAGGGAACAGTACATCACATTATTTCTCAAAATGTATCCTATCCCATTCATAAAATACATTTTTTAGGAATAATTTAACTACCTTTTTACTGTATTCAATTGTTAAATTAAAACCGGGATATGCTGACCTATTTGCACAATCATACTGTATGTATTATTTGCAAAAATATGCTATTAAAGAAAAGGTAAATAAACTTTACTGAATAATTATTTTTTGACTATTTTATTCCTTATCTCATGCCATTAAATAAGTGACTAAGTTAAGTGACCACTCATACTGTCCTTTCAAAAACCATCAGATCTGCTCCCCAAGAATTTCTTTTTCTCAGCTTTGCTAAAGCTTACACTAAGCATTTACACTGGCAGTGATAGACCTCAGAAGTATTGTATTATTAATAATATATTTACGTTTCTTTTTTAGAATTATTAATGTGAGAAATATCCTTGAAATGGAGCAAAAACCTTTACTGTTTATTATTATTTTTTTTTTTATTTGCTTTTTTATAGCTCTGCTGTCATTATGGTTATAATCCTCTTCTTTTGTCCCGCTACAGTACTAATTTTCTTATTTGGGTCTTCACCTTAAAATGTTTACCAACCCTTGATATAGAAAACTTAATGACACCACTGCCTAACATTTGCCAAACTCTGTTTGAACCCCAATCAAGTTACATTTTTTTGTGGACTTTACATTTATTTCTGGATATATCTTAGCCTTTTCTGCACATTCTCATGTTTTCATCTAAGATTCCAAAGATTTACATATTAATTGGTAACTCTATGCTAGTCTGATATAACAGAGTCCGGGAACTGTATATGGGGTAGGTTTTCCATGTTGTAGGTGGGGTATGTGTTCCACGTTAATAAATAAGACTAGTTTCTTTCTTATTACCAATGCTATGACCCTGCAAAATTAATTTAATCGGGTTCAGAAAAAATGACTTCATAAGATGTTCTTGCTGTAGCTCTTTCAGTGAATTTGTATGACATATGCATTATACTGTGATCTGATTTGTTTTGTTTCCTCTCAGACTAGGATAAAATAACAGAAATAACTCAATACTGTTATTCTAAGCCTGGAATGAAATGCTGTACAAAAAAAGATCATCAACAAAGCTCTCAACATTTTAGAACATTTGGAAAATATTATGCTTGTCTTCTCTGTGACAATATTCCAGCACAGTTTCAAATTTCAGAAGTAAGTTCACTGCATTCCTACAGCCAATATGGTGCTGTGAGAAGGCTTTCCAGGTTTAGCAAATTCAGCCACAATTTCTGCCGCTTTTTTTGCCTTTTTCCATTCTGTCATGGTATGACTAACATGAGACATCAGTCAGACGATGTTTATTATCCCTCATGCCAGCAATGTACTTCCGGATGAGTGATTATTGGTTTTCAGCTCTTGTGTACACACAGCCACCTCCTAAGACTTTAGACAACAATCAAACAAGTTTATTTTTGACTGGTTTTACTGAGTTGCAGGGGATGTCAGACTACATAACTGAATCTGTGCTGGAAAAATTGTGTAGTGTGATGGTGTATTTAAGAGAATATATAGGCAAGATAACTACAAAAAACTCAAAGTGACAAGGTCTATAGGGTTTAGAATAAAGTGAGACTGGAACTGGAAGAAGGGCTACTGCAACTACTCACTTTAAGTTACCATTATTGTAGCCCATAGAAAAAGATTATGGGAATAGAAATTATTTTGTTTTATGCAGCCTCTTTCAGAGATCATAGTATCCCAAAATGCTTCAGATTAACAAACAAAAAGCAGCCTTTTATGTTCTACATCAAACAGAACTGGTAAACTAGTCCCTTAAAGTCCAGCACCTTAGCCATGCTGCCAGTCTATATGATACATCTTCCAAGAAATCCCACTGCATATAACTGGACCACTAGCAAGTTAACTCTCACAACATCTTTGGTCAGACATGACCCATTTTTGTCTTTGAAATCATTAAGAGCACCCCGAATGTCATCTGTTGAGGATGAACCCTTTTCACTTTTCCTACTTTTCCCCAGATTAACAAAATATAAAATAAGTTAAACATCCACTAATTTGCACAGCTTCTAAAAGCATTGCTATGTCTTTCAGGTCAGTTTTGACCCATCATTAAATTACAGCAAATGGATTTTCCACTGTATTTTTGACTAGTTTGTTTATTCATCACCCATATAGACATCATGAAAGTCATCTTTTCAGCTCAGAAATGTGAAGGCTTTTAATAAAGTGTTCTAACTTTACAAAAAGCAAAAACGTTCCAAAATATCACATTTGTGTACAGATTTTACACATTTTAAGCACTGCCATGTTCTTTGGGTCTGTTTTGACTCACCATTGACTTCATTGTAGTTTACCCTTCATTTGTTCACAACCCATACAAACATTGTACATAACATCTTTTCAAGTAAAGTGACCCAGCTTTATAAAAAACTAAACATTTTCTAAATATCACATTTTTATTCAGTTGCTATATGTTTTGAACACTGCTGTCTTTGGGTAAGTTTTGACCAACAACAGACTTCACCAGATTTTCTGCTGCATTTAATTTACTTTTTTATTGGTTGTGAAAAAAACATACTAAATGTCACCAGTACTACAGATTAAGATGATATATTAATATAAAATAGGTTTTATGTGAAAAATGTGATGTCCAGGGCACTTAACTGGGATTATCAGAGTCGGGTCAAAAAAGATCCGTAACTATTATATAAATGTAATGAATTATTATTATTATTATTACATAACTTTTCGAGGGTTAAAGTGATAAAAGTATGGTTTGAAAATTGTCTAATTTAAAACTTTGACTTAGGTGATTTGAAAAACAAAAGTTTGGTACTTTAACTCTTTTATGGTGGATTTTTTTGATGGACTTACTACAGTGATTTCACAGAACTGACTTTAGTTCAACTTTTAATATAATCTGATATTTTTATTCTCAGTACGATTACTTGATGTTCCATATTTAACCATTGTAAGGTATATGCTGGGTACAGGGCATCATAAACTGAAAAACAAATACTGCTTAAAATCAATACTAATACATAAAAGTCCAAACTTTAATATCAGCGAATACCAAGCATATTCTGGATATTTTTATTCATACAAATTCCTAAGCTGCTTTTGCAACAATAACACTTTTCAAAACAGGCTAGTCAGAAAAATCACTTTTTTAGGTTTATTAACATTTTCTGTTGTAAGATTGTGTATTGACATTAGCCAGTTAATCACAATCAATAGAAATTTAATACATAAATCCAATTAATTCAAATTCAAAATATCATAAACTCCTGATTGTTAATGTCCCAAATCTCTCCCTCCTTTCTTTAACATTTGACCAACTTTCAAAGATAGATAGAGTAAATCTTTAAATAGATAGATAAGTCTTTAGTGTCCTGGTGCTTCCTGTCTTGCTATATGGTTGCGAGACATGGATGCTATCCAGTGACCTGAGACGAAGACTGGACTCCTTTGGTACTGTGTCTCTCTGGAAAATCCTTGGGTACCATTGGTTTGACTTTGTGTCCTGAATGAGTCCTGAATGAGGCACATTACCTGCATTGTGAGGAAGCGTCAGTTACGGCACTACGGCCATGTGGCGCGATTCCCCGAGGGTGATCCATCTTGCAGGATCCTCACTGTTGGAGACCCAAGTGGCTGGATCAGGCCAAGGGGTCGCCAATGTAACACCTGGCTACGGCAACTAGAAGGTCATTTCCAGGGGGTGGGACTGGACTGTATGTCTGCCTGGGGGGTTGCCAACTGGGATCCTGAGCTGTTTTGTCGTGTGGTGGGTGCGGCAACACACTGTACCAGTGCATGCTCCCCAACTTGACTTGACAACATTAAAACTACTACTGTGCTTATCAACTGAAGATTAATCTATTTGCAGATTGTGTTGGGGGGGTTAAACACATGAGAACACACTAGATACAGGTTATGCTGAAGCTCATGAACTGACCTCTCTTCCAACACAAGAATGGAGGAGGAGCCCATGAAGGAATAATGGCCTCACTTCCAGAGAACCCCAGTAGTCCGTCCTCTTCTGGTGCCATCTCTATAAAAGCACCATGATGGCTGGAAAGTCTACATTTATTCTTGGACAGGCAACTGCTGGAGCCAGACTACTCCACAGGAGTCTTTGAATTTTGGAAGATCAAGAAATAACAATCAAGGCCCAGATCTATTTTTCTGTTGTTTTAATTGTTTAACTTTATTTGTTTTGCTAATAATAAATGTGTATTTCAGGGAGACTCTAATTTGTCACTGTTTCAAGCAGAGAGCACATGCTCAATAGAAATGGGTTCGTTAGTGATTGCAGTGTGTTACCAACCTAAATCTATATAGATATAAATTAAACGGCAATATCCCTCCCCAGTACTATGGCGGTAATGTTTATTAATAATCACATAGGCGGAATACACTTAGCTTGAGTTTAATGTTGGCTTACACTGCAGATAATAATAAAACAAATGAAGCCAGTGACAAAACCTGGTCCTGGAGTGGGGGCACAAGGAACAGAGTCTGTCAGTATTGTCAAAACATGTTGGAATGCATTCTTAGGAACACATGGTCATCCATCTGTCCATTGGCTTTGAAGGGCCGGGCAATTTCCAGGGCTTTTTATATGGTTTCTTCAGGTCCATACAAGGATACAATTCACTCCAAATAAGGACACAGCTTTTTTGTGCTGGCTCAACATGCATGGAAAATAACACGTGGTTACAGCAACCCACAGTGTGCCTGTCCATCTTTTTGTCATAGTGCTTATGTTTCTTCTCCTGTCAGATCGTGTGCTTAATTTGGATGTGTCTGCTCTACTGCATAGTTCTCATTTTGGGCAAAAAACAGGTTTTGAGTTATATTTCGCAGATCACAGTGACCTACAGTATTTCAAACTTATGCCTACATTAACCTTATGTCTTGTTATCTTCCCCACCGTTATTTCAAAGTTCCTGTAAAGCAGCCTTTGTTGTGTTGTTTTCAAGGTGCTACACATACTTTAAGTGATAAGACTTTGTTATTGTTTGGCCTGTGCACTAAACCAGAATTAGAAATTGAACTGAGCTGATCCTACCTGCAGTAATAACTAACTCCTAACTGGAGATGGTATCTTATTTTTTTTTTGTATTAATCAAAAATGTTTGTAAAATTTTAGCAGTTTTACAGCATTTTAGCTTAAAAATCCAACAAATCACATGAATTAAGTGTTCACCAATCAAAGTGTTATGACTGGTATTTTTTAATTAATTATTTTATTTTATAAGTTTTTCTGAGCCTATTTTGCTGTTCTTTGTATGCAATTATAAGTTTTTTGGGGTTCTAGATTTAAATTTTGACATTGCTCTGAATCTCTAAAATATTTTTTTAAGTAGTTCTGAATTTTTTGTGTGTTACTTTGACACCATCTTAATTTGCAAGTACACCGCCCTTTTATGAGTACCACTCTCAGGATGCACTGCTGGCAATTGAGGGTGTGGCCTCAGAGGCTGTGTGACCTGCTGTAACTAATGTGATAGGTTCAAAGTTCGCTTGTGATGACCTTTCTTGAATTGGGAAAGAAATTTCTGTGTGGTTGTTATTGTGCTCTTTATTAGTGTTAATAGACCCCCTTTTGTTTTGACTTTGATTTTTGAATTAAGAGTAGATTTTGACGACATATAGGACAGGTTTTATGTTACAATCTTTTTGCTCACGTTTTTGATGTTTCTCCCCCAGTTTACCTCCATTGTTCAAAGCTTGCCTTCTTCTAATGGTAAACATAATACAACGTATGTTATTTAAGTAGTCCCACTAACTAAACATCTTATTGGTTACACAGTTTCACTAATGCATTTGAGATTGTATTAGTCAGAGCTATCTGCCATCATTTGAGCTAAACTAAATGAATGCCTGGCCAGTATGTGGATATTTTGGAATATTAAATAAATACATTTTAGTTTGGAATGAATATATGAAGCTCATTTCACTACTTTTGGGCAATAGCCACAGCTACAGACAAAATGAATAGATAGGTGAATGGAGACATGTATCTACGTCCATTCCATTTACAGGAATACAAAGCCTCCATTCCTTTATCAGGGTAATGTATGGTGTTGCATTACAAAGAGGTTGATCTTGCTAATATATTTGTTAAGTCACTCATTCAAATGCATGATGCAAATTAAAGGGATTACAACTCGCAGTTGATTGGCCACAGACTTACATCATCTCCTTCTCAAAGCAAACACAAAACATACAGTATATTTTATTCTAAATTAATTCTAAAAAGGGATAAATGTGTAATTTTGACTTTATTAAGTTTATTGGGATTTTTAAATAGTATGCACAATACCTTCAATTCCATGCTGAAATTCATGCACTGTATAACTGAAGTGGCAACCTGGAATGAATTAAATAATTTCTTTATGAATTCTCTCCCCCTGTTTTGTGTGTCTTAACCTGAATTGAGCACCTGCCTCTTTCAAACGTGCCCGATTTTCTTTTTTCTGTAGATGCCTGACAGTTTCAGATTCTACATAATTTTAATATTACTGAAAAAAATTTGTTTGAAGAGAATAACCTGGGGCCAGTCAGAACATGTACAGTACATGGCATGCCAATTCATGATTCTAGTCATATATAGTATAGTGACCCTCATATGCTAAGATTGTAAAAAAAAAAAAAATAAATAAATGTAAAGAAAGTTTGAGGGTGCATTCCTATTATTCTGCAAATCAGTGAAGTGGAGATGAGTGCAAAGTGGATTGAGAAACAAGCATTTCCAAATTCAAGATCAGTGTGACACTTCCTGCCGTGTTTACTCTCATTGTCTGTGGGGAAGGAAAAAATACAAATTTCCCTTTACTGTCTTTTAAGACCATAAATGCATCAGAGCTGCTTGAAATTCATCAATAAGGATTAACAAGGCACTGCAGTGTGACGATCATTACATTAGTGATAAGCTTAAATACTAAATTTCATTCAATTCTTACCCTTCTGCTGACTGTTGAGTATCAGGCTGGTGATACAGAAGAATCATGACTCTGTTCAGCCAATTAATCAGAGAAGTTAGAATTCACTTTTGTCTTTTTCGTTGTCTCCATAACAGGTGTGACTGATAATGCTAATTAAACTCATTGCAGTTCATGAGCAAACCTTAAATTGCTTTCATTAATCACACCTGGTTGAAATTGAGTTGTTACCAAACAGCAGGTGGGACGCTAATTCTTAGATTTCAAAGCCACAGGGAACATGGATTGCAGAACTCCCAGAAGAGGGAAAGCACAGCTTGGGAAGATAATAACAAAAGGAGTTAGGTGAGCTGGGACAATCTGAAAAGGCTCCATATGTCCATACTTCCCATTGATTTTCTTCCTACTGCAAATCTGCTTAATCATTGTAAGACTGAGTGAGAGGCTAGAAAAGTGTCTCAGTGAAAGAATGAAGTCTTTTGTGTTCCTTATTTGTACTTTTAATGAGAAATAAGTTCTTTTGTATGCTGCAGTTGGTATCTGGTGCAGACCTCTATAGTGAACTGCTACCCGAAATGAAAATGGGTTTGATTTTTGAACTCTTGTCAATAATAATTAATTTTGGCAATGTTAATAAAGATGTAGAATTATTTTTCTTGCAATGTGGTTTATCATGATGGTCAACTAATGCCTTAACAAGCCAAAAAACTGCAAATAGGAAAGAGAAATTGCAAAATTCTGAGGATGCAGACCATTTAAGTAATCTAGGTTCATTTTTTATCTGATGCAGTCATTCTTTGTTCGTGATCATCAAATCAGCCTATATATGTATCAAAAAGGGAGCTAATTGGGTCACAGTTAACTATTATCATTTTTTTTTTTTTATTTGTAGTTTTAACAACACAAACTTGTGTCTAGTCTCTAGAAAACTAGCACAGGCACAGTTGGTACCTTGGTTAACAAAAATAAAACAGAAAACCTGCTGAATTTTTACTGATGTCAGTGGAGCTAAAAGTCCAGCTTAATCATCATCTGCAGTAGCTAAAACTGCCTGAGCAGAGGGCCGTATTCTGGTTTGCACATAATGTGATGCTATACCAGGGGTGGGGAATGGTTTGATCCAGCCGAAAAGGCCATTAATTAATTACTGTATATACTCTCGGATACGTTCTCCCGCGGATAAGTCGGGACTTGATTTTTCTATGTAATTTCTGGTATTTTATAATGTCGGCCATATAAGTTGAATGCGGAAAACTCACGCTATTGGTACAAGAGACTGTGATATGCTAACGCCCACCTGAGAGAGTGACCATGGAGCACAATGCCTTTTTTTTTTCTATGCATTGTGCCAATGTGACCACACGGTAATACCCAAACTATTCCTAAGCAACGTTTGCACCGATTTGTGTTTTTTGTATTTTCCACCCTCATACACCTTTATTGTAAGAACAAGCGTTCGAGCAGAGGAAAATATGAAGCTGGTTTTACATTAAACATCGTTGAAGTAGCAAAAGAAATTGGTAACTGCGCTGCTGCAGAAGATGTAAAAAAAAAAAAAAAAACAAATTTAGGTGTCGCATTTTTGAACAGTCGTATAAGTAGGGCTCTGATTTTATGATCAATTTTTTGGGTTTCAAGACCCAACTTATATGTGAGTATATACAGTATTAACTTTTTTTCATTAATGACTAATACAAAAAATAGCAACTCAGGAAAAAAATGTATAGATGGCAATTTTTCCCTGAAATAATAATAAAATAATAGCGAGGGACGTCTGGGTGACACGTTTCGGCTGTATGCCAGTTTGGGTTACGGTCAATGTGAACGCAACACGCTTGTCATCACTGACACATTATGGCATCAGTCAAGGAAAGAAAAGAAGATGCTAAATGTCGAGTTTCCAAAGAGAAATGGACAAATTATTTTTTTTTTGTTGAAGTAAAAGACAAGCCAGAGTGCCTAGTTCATCGCAGAGATGATAAAGGCCAATCTCGAGTAGCATTAAAGCTTGAAACATGCAAAACTGGATGAGTTGAAAGGTCAAATGCACTTGGATAAAGTTAACACTCTTTGGAGGAGTTTGGATGCCCAACAAGCCAGTTTCCAACACTGAATTCTGACAGGGACACTGTCATGCAGGCACGTTTTATGGTAAGCAAGCTAATTGCTAAGAAGCTGAAGCTTCATTCAGAAAGAGAATTTGTGAAGGAGTGCCTTGTTGCTGCTGCAGAGCTGATAGAACCGGGCGAAGTAAAATTGTTCCAAAGTGTCAGTTTGTCTTGAAGAACCGTCACAGAGTGTACTACTGATATGGCACAAGATATTGAAAACCCATTGAAGGACACCGCAAGAAGATTTGTCATAGGACAGAGAAAAAAAAAAACTGAAAACAATGGACATTTTTGTGAGAAGGATTGGTGCTGACCTTGATACATGGGAGGATTGCTGTCTTTGAAAACCATGCATGTCACTAATAAAGGTGAGGATTTGTTTGAGCAAACAGTTTTAGCAATTAGCAAATTTTAACTACCATTTGAAAAATTAAGTAGCCTTGTCACAAATGGTGCCCCTGCCGTGGCTGGCCTGTAAAAAGGATTCACAGGAAATAAGTTATCTCAGTCTCGATCCAAGTGAATTAGCTGAATGCCACTGTATCATACATCAAAAAAGCATGTGTACACGTTCCCCGACGCTCAACTGTTGTTTCCATCACAAATTGCATCAAAAGGAGAGGTCTAAACAGTCGCCAGTTCAAGGAGCTGCTCCGTGAGCTTGAGTTGGAATATGGGGAGCTGGTCTACCATTGTAACGTGTGATGGCGAGTCGTGCAAATATGCTCACACAGTTTTACACACTAAGGGAAGAAGTACAAGAGTTTATGGAGATGAAGAGAAAGCCTGTCATGGAACTCAGTGATACAAAGTGGCTATGTGAGTTGGAATTCATGGTGAACATTACAATGTACCTCACAGAGCTGAATGTTAAGCTCCAAGGTCCCAACCAGCTTTTCAGCTCTCTGTTTTCAAATGTGAAATCATTTTAAGCAAAATTAAAGCCATGGAAAGTGCACCTCGAAAAGGGTAACACTTTGCATTTTCATACTCTGCAAGAACAAAAGTCTGCTGTGACATCTGAAAATGTCTGTGATTGTGCCAAACTCCATCCATCCATTATCCAACCTGCTATATCCTAACTACAGGGTCACGGGGTCTGCTGGAGCCAATCCCAGCCAACACAGGGAGCAAGGCAGGAAACAAACCCCAGGCAGGGTGCCAGCCCACCGCAGTTGTGCCAAACTCCTTCAGGCACTTGGTGAGAGGCTTCAGGATAACAAAGGGAACTGAACATATTTGCTATGCCATTTAATGTGGAACGAGCTGATGTACCTGACATCATACAACATGAAATCATTAAGCTGCAAAGCATTGACGAGCTCAAAGCTAGGTACAACAACCTCCCTCTGCTTGTGCTCTATAAATTGTATATACGTCCTGAGGATTTTCCAATTCTGAGGAGACATGCTCTGTTTGGGACAACGTACTCCTATGAGCAGTTCTTTTCAAAACTGACTCTTGCAAAAACTCGATTCCACTCAAGACTGACTGACCAAAACCTGGAAAATCAGCTGTAAGTAAAATCATCATCACTACCATCTGACATCAGAAGACTCACCAAAGAGATGCAGTTCCAGCCATTGCATCAGAGAGATTAGTGTTATAAAAAAATGAAATGACCCTTGATAGGGAAAAGGTTACCCACCCCTGCGCTATGCACTGCGCCAATATGGTTACTCTTTAACGTACGTGATTTTTTTGTTTCTCCTTGGATTATGTTTTGTAAGTTTTGTTTCTGCTGCTCTAAATTGCACAGTACAGTGACCCTTTAACTAGCTGTGGCATTTGTTGCTACATGTTTCTGTTGACACACTTTTGTCCCATGCCCTTTAGTCAGGTGTGCTGCGCTAGAGACATGGCCTCATTAAGGAAGATAAAGGCTCAAAGGGGTAGAGATCAATATAAAATAGATCTTTAGCCTACTGTTTGTGTTGCAACAATAGAGAAATCATACCAAGGCTTGGTCAGAAGTGACCACGAGAAAGTGTTTAACTTGCTGCCAGGCTTCAAACTCGATGAGTCTGTGAGCTTGAGTAGGTTTTAAAGGTAAGGGATTGACTATTGGTGGAAATAAAGAAAATTCTTGTAAGAGAGAGAAAAGAGATACCTTGACGAATGTTTACCATTTTCTAGTGGGGAGAGTCCTCCTATCTGGTAGAGAAAGTTAAATGCATGTTTTGTTGTTTTACATTGCTTATCATCTATTTAGAGTCTTCGATGAGTTTTCCCTCCATAGAGGAGAGAGAGAGAGAGGAGAGGTTAGGACCACACGCTGATACAGCGCATTGCCATGCCCACCACATGACAACCCACCTCAGGATCCCAGATTAGGATCCGAGTGCAGCCATACAGTGGGTGACACCTCAGCACCACTAGTTCAGATGGAATGGAACCAGTGTGAGGTTTTTATTTTTCCCTGCAAGTTGGAGGGCCTATATGCAGAGCCAGATGCTGATTAACGTCATACCTCCGTATATCCCTCTGTAGTGGCTATTTAATTTTTTTTTTTTTTGTGTATGTTGGCCTCATTGGCTTTGGGTCCATTTAAGAAACCTGAGGCTTGTTCCAGAAAGAGAGACTGAAAAATTCTGAAACTCAAAATAAATCCTGGCTTGCAATTTTGCACCAGCAGATCATCTAGTGCTAAAACACTGTGTTTTAATTGGCTCATGAATTCTATAATAAGCTGATACAAAATTACACATGTTAATGGCAAATTAAAGTCAATATGAGCCAAGCACAGCTGATCAACCATGGACTAAGAGTATGAAAAACAGAGCACAAAGGACTAGTGTTTGTAATCTTCATGTGCTGCCACCAGCAGCGTATCTTTCCAAAAAGGCGCAATAAAGTAGGGGCTGCCAGGAAAGGGGGATGGCATGGAGTAATATTTCTGAGAGAGTGAGTGTGGCAGACCATTCATTAGTGAAACACTGTAAACTTATTGTATTGTGCAACATGTATGTAACTTCATAATATTACCTTACTTGCTATTATGCACTTAATTATAATATTTTGGTTTTGCTGTATAAATGCAATAAAAAACATATAAAACCCAAGAGGTTAAGTGTTCTGTCTACACTGACTTCCTTTAGTTGTTTTAATGTCAATGTCAATTTATTTATATAGTACATTTTAAATAACATAGGAATGATGTGGCCAAAGTGCTTTACAATAATAGAATAAAAGAAAAACAAATAACATAAATAACATAAATAGAAATAAAAATATATAAACATAAATAAAATAAATAATAAATAGAAGTAATGTTAGGTTTAGGTTTATTTGTCATATATAGGTTAACACAGGGTCAACATACAATGAAATGTGTATGACGACAAAAACAAGTCACTCAGCCTAGATCCAATAAAGCTAAAAAAAATAATTAAAAATAATAAAAAAAAAAATTACAAGTTAAAAATAGACTAGCCATATAAAATAAAATGTTACATAATTACAATGAGGAAACCATCAGCATCACTGAAGTTCATGGAAAGCAAGTGAATAGAAATGAGTCTTTAATCTCGTTTTAAACAGTTCAATTGTAGACGACTCCTTTATATGATGAGGTAAAGAGTTCCACAGGCGAGAAGCAGCAGCTGCAAAAGCCCTGTCCCCCTTAGTTTTACACTTGGTACGAGGGACAACCAGAGACAGCTGACCAGAAGATCTAAGCACTCTGGATGGCTGGTATAAAACACACAATTCAGATAAATAGGCAGGAGCAAGCCCATGTAAAGATTTAAAAACTAGTAACAAGATTTTAAAATCAATTCGAAAACATGATAGGCAGCCAGTGTAAAGAAGCTAAAATAAGAGAAACAGAGTCATACTTTCTTACCCCAACCAGAAAGCGAGCGGCAGCATTTTGGACCAACTGTAACCTGTGTATCATGGATTTGCTAATCCCAGAATACAGCGAGTTGCAGTAATCAAGGCAAGAAAAGATAAAAGCATGAGTAGCTTTCTCAAGATCTCTAGAAGATAAAAAAGGCTTGATCTTACCTAACAGACGAAGCTGGAAAAAGCAACTCTTGACTACAGAATTTACTTGTTTCTCAAAAGGGAGGTTACTGTCAAAGATAACACCAAGATTGTGGACTTGAGGTCTGCAAAAGACAGAGAAAGAGCCGCGAAGTCCAAGACCAATTTGGGCTTTAGCTGATGGACCCACTATAAGCACCTCCATTTTTATTTTGATTCAGATCAAGAAAATTATTAGCCATCCAAGATCTTAGTTCAGAAAGACAGTTGTGGAATTGATTTATTGCAGAGTTGCAGACAGAAATATAAACGTGTGTATCATCCGCATAGCAGTGAAAAGAAATGTTAAATTTCCTAAAAATAGCTCCAATAGGATGAAGGTATATACAGAATAAAATAGGACCCAAAATGGATCCCTGAGGAACACCATATTTAAGATTAGCAGTAGACGAAAAAGAGAAATTTAAAGTCACTGAAAAGTGTCTACCAGTTAAATATGACCTGAACCAGTTAAGAGCAGCCCCTTTAAGCCCAACAAGATGTTCAAGCCGCATCAGCAATATCTCATGGTCAAGGCAGCGGACAGGTCAAGGAGGAGAAGGACTGCCGCATCACCTGAGTCAGTAATAAGAGAGATGTCGTTGAATACTTTCAGGAGGGCCGTCTCAACACCATGATAACGCCTAAAGCCAGATTGGTAGATCTCAAATAAATTATTGGCGTTAAGGTAATCGACCAATTGATTATAAATAATTCTTTCTAGAATTTTAGCCAGAAATGGCATCTGGGAAATTGGGCGAAAATTGGCTAAAACTCCAGGATCTAATTCTGCCTTTTTTAGACAGGGAAGGACCGCAGCATGTTTAAAAAATGAGGGTACAACCCCCGCACTTATAGAATCATTGATAATGGCTAGTAAAGATGGGCCCAAAACATCAAAGGCTTCTACTAAGAGGCATGGTGGTACAATATCGACAGGGCTGGGAGCTGGTTTAAGGGTGTCAATAGTTCTTTTTAACTGTGAAAGTGAGACTAGATCAAAGGATTCTAAGACAATGCCCTGTTTAACAGTAGGAAGTTCATAGCCAGTTTGAACAATACCACAGTGGATTGTATCAATTTTGCTGACAAAGAATGATAGAAACTGCTCACATGAATGAACAGTGCTATTTAATCCCATCACAGAATGATGGTGAATGGCCACATTAATTGAATTAAATAAGACCCTAGGATTCTTAGAATGACGGGATACTAAATCAGCAAAGAAATCATGTTTAGATTTCTTAACGGCTGCCTGGAAGTTGAATAGAGAAGTCCTAAAAATCTGTTTAGAAACAATCAGTCCATCTTTTTTCCAATGCTGTTCAGCAGCTCGACAGGTGCGGCGCAGTGATCACGTAGTTTCATTTAGCCAAGGAGCAGGTCTTCCCTTATTACAGTGTATCTTGGGCGGAGCAATTGAGTCTAAAATCGTTTAACAAAAAGAATTAAATTTTAAGACACAAATCATCGATACCATTAATTTGGACATGCACATCAAGACTAGAGAATATGGTTTTAAAATCAGATATAATAGAAGAATTTAAAAAGCGCAAGCAGCGTGGGGGACAGCTAGTAGTCGGGACATCAACAGTAATATTCATATCCATCATTATAGAAAAGTGATCAGTGAAAGAAACAACGCATAAATTAATATTATTAACTGAAATATCACGAGTAAGAACGAGATCAAGGGTGTGACCGAGAGAGTGAGTTGGCGTATTAATATGCTGGATAAAATCAAATGAGTCCAATAGTGATAAAAAGTCATTAACCAAAGGTTTCGATTGACAACAAACATGAATGTTAAAGTCACCAGCAATAAATACTTTGTCATGGGAGAGGGTAATATCAGCCAGGATATCAGAGAATTCAGTGTTGGTATCATTAAATACAGGAGGTCTATAAACTCTAAATTAAATACAGGAGGTCTATAAACCACGAAAAACAACAAAGAAGGGGAGCTGCACACTTTGAAAAGTTGCAGTTCAAATCTGCTAAACGGACACCTTGTAAGGCTCCGACACAAGAACATACTTTTACAAACAGTGGTAATGCCCCCACCACGATGACTCAGCCGCGGAGAGTTTAAAAATGAATAACCTGATGGTACCAAGTCAGTAAAACATGAAGAGTCACCATTTAAAATCCAGGTTTCAGTGATGAAAAAGAAATCCAGATTATTTGAGGTAATAAAGTCTTGCAGAATAAAGGTTTTATTAGACACTGATCTCACGTTCAATACAGTGAGAGATGTTTGCTATTCTGTCTGCACTGACCTACACCATACCAAAATGCATACAATTTTTAACTCATAGGTGCCACCTTAGTGGAATTAAGCAGACCCGGAAGCAAGTTACAATTAAAAATAAAAATATACTCCAGACAGGTAAGTATTGACATGTAAATTAGCTACTGTTACAGCAATTGTTAAATCAGAGGCAGATATCATAGTTGATTTTTTATTATATAGTCAACAAGAAGAAAGCACAGACTCGTAAAATATTGAGGAACTCAGACTCAACCAGGACAGGCCATTTTTGGAGACCATCCCGGGGGGTAGCTCCTCTTAGACGCCTATCCCCGCAGTAATGGATGGGGTTATCACACCAATGGAGATCTGTTCAGCAGAGGGTGTCACATGCTGCTGTTGATATTTCATGGTACAGTGCTGTAAGAGATGAATTTGCACCATGGTTCGAATTGCACTTAGCTTGTGATGCAGATAATTTGAAAGAAGCCCAACTTTATTATCTGTTGGGTTTGTGCTCAAGTTTCATATTTTTATCTTCTGAGCTACTAAGCATTTTTAGTTATTTTATAACAAATAAAATATTTAAAGCTTAAGAGAAAAAGGTTCTATTTAACTCATAATCATTGTTATGCTCAGGCTAAGTTTCCTGTTGATAGCAAGCTTAGGAAGCATATGGCTCAGAACTAAAATGAACGTGCATCCTGTGCACGGAGTGAACTTTTAACATTTCTAAAAAGTCACGTACTCCTAAGCTAACAGGACTGTCAATCAACCTAGTGGATGGGGTTAATTATGGCTATTTAAGGTATCAACGTTTGTCATGTCCCGTTAGCAACTGGATGTAACTAATCATGTGAAGTTTTCTGATTATATAATGAATTGTGATCTAATCAATGAATTGTAAAAATACAGCGCAGAGGAAACTCTTTCCTTTGTAACACTTGCTAATAATATATGCTGTGTTGCTTTCTGCAAGTTAATAGATAAAGAATAATGATTGACGCTTTCTCCTGCCTGTGTTTACTGCCTATACGGGACACCCAGTTGGGGGTCCCTGTTAAATTTCTAGCACAGTCATTCCAAGTAACCTGTATTAAATGCCAATTTTATTGCAGGGTGATGATGATGATGATGATGGCCCATAGAGGTATTGCACACATTGAGAAGCATAACTTCACATCCTGAAGACCATCCATAAATAACTGTATGAAGCAGTGGACGTACACACTTGGGCTTTTGTCTATACCTGTACAGTAATGCTATGAAAAGATTTCCTGTTCTCTGTCTCCTTTAATAACACACAGTGCTTTGAAACAGATGTGTGTTCCATTCAGAGAGCCAATAATATTGGGGAAATCCTGTAATACATTTATTTAGAAGATAATATTATCTAAAGTGTTTTCCAAACTGGAATAGTTCAGTAATCTGTTATAGTAAGTATATGCAGTAAACCTGCCAGTGTTTGGCCAACAAATTTAGTGTTTGTATGGGCCCAGACTTTCCATTCATCCATCCATCCATCCATCCTCTTCCGCTTATCCAAGATCGGGTCGCGGGGCAGCAGCTTGAGCAGAAATGCCAAGACTTCCCTCTCCCCGGCCACTTCTTCTATCTCTTCCGGGGGAATCCCAAGGCATTCCCAGGCCAGCCAGGAGACATAGTCTCTCCAGCATGTCCTGGGTCTTCCCCGGGGCCTCCTCTTGGTTGGACGTGCCCGGAACACCTCACCAGGGAGGTGGAGAGGCAGTAATATTGGGGAAATCCTGTAATACATTTATTTAGAAGATAATATTATCTAAAGTGCAAAGAATTATTATTATTATTAAGTGTTTTCCAAACTGGAATAGTTCAGTAACTATCTGATATAGTAAGTATATGCAGTAAACCTGCCAGTGTTTGGCCAACAAATTTAGTGTCTGTATGGGCCGGACTTTCCATACATACACTTAATAGTTAATTTAACACTGGCATATTTACTGTGTAGCTACAAGAGCCACACAGCAAGGTGAAATGAGGAGACTTCGTGCCAGCAAAGCAGCGGGTCCAGATGGAGTATCGCCACGACTGCTGAAGGTCTGTGCATCGGAGCTGGGGGGTCCTCTACAGCGCATCTTCAACCTGAGCCTGGAACAGGGGAGAGTCCCGAGGCTTTGGAAAACATCTTGTATCACCCCAGTCCCAAAGGTATCACGTCCTAGTGAGCTGAATAACTTTCGGCCTGTTGCTCTGACATCACATGTGATGAAGACCATGGAGAGGCTGCTGCTTCACCACCTGAGGCCACAGGTTCAACACGCCCTCGACCCTCTGCAGTTTGCATATCAGGAGAAGGTGGGAGCGGAGGATGCCATCATCTATATGCTACACCGATCCCTCTCTCACTTGGACAGAGGCAGTGGTGCTGTAAGAATTATGTTTCTAGACTTCTCTAGCGCCTTCAACACAATCCAACCTCTGCTCCTTAGGGACAAGCTGACAGAGACGGGATTAGATTCATACCTAGTGGCATGGATCATGGACTATCTTAAAGACAGACCTCAGTATGTGCGTCTTGGGAACTGCATGTCTGACATTGTGGTCAGCAACACAGGAGCGCCACAAGGGACTGTACTTTCTCCGGTCCTGTTCAGCCTATATACATCAGACTTCCAACACAACTCGGAGTCCTGCCATGTGCAAAAGTTCACTGATGACACTGCTATCGTGGGCTGCATCAGGAATGGGCTGGAGGAGGAGTATAGGGACCTAATCAATGACTTTGTTAAATGGTGCGACTCAAACCACCTACAACTGAACACCAGCAAAACCAAGGAGTTGGTGGTGGATTTTAGGAGGCCCAGACCCCTCATAGACCCCGTGATCATCAGAGGTGACTGTGTGCAGATGGTGCAGACCTATAAATATCTGGGAGTGCAGCTGGATGATAAATTAGACTGGACTGCCAATACTGATGCGCTGTGCAAGAAAGGACAGAGCCACCTGTACTTCCTTAGAAGGCTGGCGTCCTTCAACATCTGCAATAAGATGCTGCAGATGTTGTATCAGACAGTTGTGGCGAGCGCCCTCTTCTACGCGGTGGTGTGCTGGGGAGGCAGCATTAAGAGGAAAGACGCCTCACGCCTGGACAAACTGGTGAGGAAGGCAGGCTCTATTGTTGGCATGGAGCTGGACAGTTTAACATCTGTGGCAGAACGAAGGGCGCTCAGCAGGCTCCTATCAATTATGGAGAATCCACTGCATCCACTAAATAGTCATCTCCAGACAGAAGAGCAGCTTCAGCGACAGACTGCTGTCACTGTCCTGCTCCACTGACAGATTGAGGCGATCGTTCCTCCCCCAAGCTATGCGACTCTTCAATTCCAACCGGGGGTGTAAACGCTAACATTTAACATTATACAAAGTTATTGTCTGTTTTTCACCTGCATTATTATCATTCTTTAATTTAATATTATTTATTGTATCAGTATGCTGCTGCTGGAGAATGTGAATTTCCCATTGGGATTAATAAAGTATTTATCTATCTATCTAAAAGCAAGTTAATAGTTAGAAATGCTACACCCAATCTTAAGAGCAAGCAGCCAAATTAACTACAAGACTTCTGAAGCATGTGGGTATTTGTGGAAGTGGTAAGTCTTCAGAGGCAAGAATGGATGAAGCTGGGCAGCTTGTGCCAGCAGAAAGTGCCTCAGTAATTATTATTCGGAAATGTCCTACCTTTAATTCAGTGGAATTCCTATTTGGTGGTGGTCATCGATTTCTGTCCTGAGAACACACCATATGTCTACAGCCAGGTATACTGTAGCTAATTGCCCTGCAACAGTAGTAGCTTTGCTGATATGTATGTGTGTAGAAAGATGCCATTTGCAAAAAGACAATATGTAAGGGTATGCATTAATGTCTGTGCACAGCCACAATGTTCTATTAGAGATGTCTTGCTTTAGAAGGTTGTTGAGATATATTAATGTCTTCAATATAAACTGGTATTGCTGCACATGGAGGTACTCATCGGAGTATGCTTGTTTGCGGTCTTATCACCTTTTCTCAGCAGTATTTGGCAAAGGAGTTATGCTTCTGTGCCAATTTGTTCATTCCAAGAAGGGGCTCAGCATTTTCAGCCTTGTTTCTTTGGCTCTCTCTGCCATTTAAATTCAACCAAGATTGGCATTTCAGGAACAACATTTAATCATGCATTTGGTTGTTCGACTAATGAATTATTGCCTTAACCCTTCACAGTAAAGTTGTTCTTTTGCAGGTTAGCTTCAGGCGTTGGTTATCCTAGTAACTGTGTTGGATTTTGTCAGGTCACCTGGCCAAGTTATACTGTTCCCTGCATTTATAATGTTCCTTGTATCACACATCAACAACAGGCGCTTATAGCTCAATCTCGATCGGCTTGGCGCTGTTAGCCTGTTTGCCCCGGCAATGGACAAGCAATCTTCCATAGACGTGGCAATTGCACTTCAGGATGTACTTCTAGGGGTCCCAAAACAGTTTAGAAACCTCACAATATGAAGAAGAACAAAAGGAAGATTCTGCTTCTGATTGATAACTGTGCTGCCCACAACATGCTTCCACATTTAGATAATGTTCGCGTTGAGTTCCTCCCACCCATTTGCATGGCAGTGGTTCAGCCATTGGATTTGGGCATCATTCGCACCCTGAAAGTGTATTATCGCAAGGAAATGCTGTGAAAAATTCTCATCAGCACAACTTGTACAAAGGAGAAATGAAAAGTAACGTGAAAGAAGCTATTGAAATGATTGCAAACGCCTGGACACAAGTTAAAGAAAGCACTATAGCGACAAATACAGAATCTCATTACTACAAAATTTTCTTTACAATGAAATATTTTTTAGGTCCCTGACACTTTGTTATAAAGGAATTTTAACTGTAATTATATAATTCTCTTATGACTACTGTGAAGTGCATTTCTCCCTTTGTATGCTACTTCCCAAACAAAAGTGTATGTCTGTATGCACTCCTTTGCAAGTTTAACAGAACCATGTATTGTGAAGAAAAAGTGGCCGCTGTATTAGGACAACCTATTAAAGGTTAAATGTGGAAATTTTTGCCTAATATTTCAAACAGGAGGAGTTAGGTTCCAACCCAGCAGGAGCTACCACTCTTCTATACACAGATAAATAAATAAAAGTTGGACATGTGTTGCATAGAGTGGCACTTACTAATAACTTAAAAATCCTTTTATATTTCCAGCCTTAAATTTGATTAGCATTTTCCTTTATCCTGTCCTTTATGACTCCTTCATCCTATCAATAAGGAAATGATGTTCAAGAGATCACTGATTTGAAACATTTAGAGTTATTAATGTATTACTTAGTGCATTGGAAGGGGTATGAACATGAAGATCATTTGTGGGTGCCAGGTGGTCATGAACATTTCACAGATATCCCAATAAACCTGGTGGATATTTGATCATGTTTAATATTGTTTAATGTATTTCTTGTTCTGGTGGTGATGTCATTCCAATGCCATTTTGGCAATTTTGTTTACCTTTTCTAGGCGAGTTGCTGGTCACATGACTACATATAAGGTACCTTGTCTTTACATTCTGCCTACATAAGATGGTGGCACACAGCAACTTGTTGTTCTAATGTTTGAAAAACGTCTGAAAAAGAAATCTAGTTAATGTTAGGACTTTTTAAAAAACATTTGTTTAACATTTTAACTTTACAACCCAATTCCAATGAAGTTGGGACGTTGTATAAAACATAAATAAAAACAGAATACAATGATTTGCAAATCCTTTTCAACCTATATTCAATTGAATACACTACAAAGACAAGATATCGAATGTTCAAACTCATAAACTTTATTGTTGTTTTGCAAATCTTCACTCATTTTGAATTTGATGCCTGCAACACATTCCAAAAAAGCTGGGACAGGGGCATGTTTACCACTGTGTTATATCACCTTTCCTTTTAACAACACTCAATAAGCGTTTGGGAATTGAGGACAGTAATTGTTGAAGCTGTGTAGGTGGAATTCTTTCCCATTCTTGCTTGATGTACAACTTCAGTTGCTCAACAGTCCGGGGTCTCCGTTGTCGTATTTTGCGCTTCATAATGCACCACACATTTTCAATGGGAGACAGGTCTGGACTGCAGGCAAGCCAGTCTAGTACCCGCACTCTTTTACTACGAAGCCACGCTGGTGTAACACATGCAGAATGTGGCTTCGCATTGTCCTGCTGAAATGAGCAGGGACATCCCTGAAAAAGATGTCACTTGGATGGCAGCATATGTTGCTCCAAAACCTGTATGTATGTTTCAGCATTAATGGTGCCTTCACAGATATGCAAGTTACCCATGCCATGGGCACTAACACACCCCCATACCATCACAGATGCTGGCTTTTGAACTTTGCGCTGATAACAATCCGGAAAGTCCTTTTCCTCTTTGGCCTGGAGGACACGACTTCCATGATTTCCAAAAACAATTTGAAATGTGGACTCGTCAGACCACAGCACACTTTTCCACTTTGCGTCAGTCCATCTCAGATGAGCTCGGGCCCAGAGAAGCCGACGGCATTTCTGGATGTTGTTGATATATGGCTTTCGCTTTGCATGGTAGAGTTTTAACTTGCACTTGTAGATGTAGCGACGAACTGTGTTAACTGACAATGGTTTTCTGAAGTACTCCTGAGCCCACGTGGTAATATCCTTTACAGAATGATGTCAGGTTTTTAATGCAGTGCCGCCTGAGGGATCGAAGGTCACGGGCATCCAGTGTTGGTATTCGGCCTTGCCGCTTACATGCAGAGATTTCTCCAGATTCTCTGAATCTTTTGATGATATTATGAACAGTAGATGATGAAATCCCTAGATTCCTTGCAATTGTACGTTGAGAAATGTTGTTCTTAAACTGCTGGACTATTTGCCCACGCAGTTGTTCACAAAGTGGTGAACCTCGCCCCATCCTTGCTTATGAACGACTGAGCCTTTTGGGGATGCTTCTTTTATACCCAATCATGACAAACACCTGTTTCCAATTATCCTGTTCACCTGCGGAATGTTCAAAACAGGTGTTTTTTGAACATTCCTCAATTTTCTGTCTTTTGCTGCCCCTGTCCCAGCATTTTTGGAACATGTTGCAGGCATCAAATTCATAATGAGTGAAGATTTGCAAAACAACAATAAAGTTTATCAGTTTGAACATTCGATATCTTGTCTTCGTAGTGTATTCAATTGAATATAGGACGAAAAGGATTTGCAAATCATTGTATTCTGTTTTTATTTACGTTTTACACAACATAGCAACTTCATTGGAATTGGGGTTGTAATAATTGGTTCAGTTAGCTTCTTGGTTTTCAGACCATAACATTTTATTGACACGATTTTGCCAGTCTCTTTTGTTTAACATCTGCTAGAACAGCTTGGGCAGTTAAAAATAAAACCTGAGTACCAATTATTTTCCATATGTTGACTGTGCTTATCTAACACCAAATACAGAATATGAGTATACCCTGTTTAAATATAGACTTAAAATATTACCAGCTTCAAGCTCTACAGTATTTGCTTAGCAATGTATACATCAGTATTCACGTTGCAGCATATACTGTCAAAGATTGTGTCAAACGAATTGCACATATTTGCTAAGCCACCTATGGTAATGCTAATGATTATGGGCTCAAAATTGTGGTTTTGGGTTATTTTGTCCTAAAATCTGTAACCATTTCCTTGAATTAACTTTATTTATCAAGAGCTATTTTTTGATGCATCATCCAGCAGATTTCTTTTTTTCCTCCCTGTGGATGTTGCCAGTGATTTTTATTCAGCAAATGTGATTAGTGTACAGTTTATTTAATGGCATATTGAGTGAAGAAAACGAATAACATGCCTGTGGCAGTCCTTAATTTGTTGCATGGCGGAAGACTGTCCAGCATTTACAGCCAAATTATACAGCACAAATGTATTGATTTTTCAAATTCAGTAGGTTAGCAAAGTGGATACAGGAGTTGTATATTTGATACCTTGACTGCCATCTTTTTTCATAGTGGATCTTTTTTTTTTTTTTTGGAATGATGTTTTATTTACATGCAAAGATAAAAAGTACATAAAGGGGCTTGAAATTAATACATTCAATGGTGTTTAGTTTTTTCAAGTCCCTTTATACCGTAACTCTTCTGAATTACTGCATCTATCATATGGTTTGGTCCACAAATATCTGTAATATTGCTATATTGCAATGTAAGAGTACACATTTTCTGTATGGCCATTTGTGTTAATTATTGGAGTGTCCCCTCCTTGGTTCTGTAGGACATGGCAGGAGTTTCCTTTTAATATGATCTAATGTAGCAAAGAATTAGTTAAAATCTACTGCATATTGTACTGTTTCTATAGCAACAATGTTTTTGAGGTATGACCAGCCATTAATTTTGAACGCCCTGTCAGTCCCTCCTGGGTTGCTTTCCACACAGTTTCATTCTATCTTAATTTTGTATTCACTTTTGGCCAAATTCATTTAATGTTTAGTGCTTTCCAAATTATTTAACCCTTGGCTTATTCAATTCTTTAAAAGATCTCAACTTCTCATTTAAGAGTTGTTTGATTTCTAGTGTTAGCCAGAGTTTGCTATTTATGCAAGTTTTAACGTGTTCTACATGCACAGTATATTCATCTTAACACAGGACAAATACACAGAGTAGCTGTTTAGAGTGTGTAGACTGTAGTGGACACTCTTGAGTCATCTAAAAACTTGAAGAAGTTCCAAGGAAAGTAAAAGTATAAAGCCAATAAAACTCATCATAGGAAAGGGTAAATTTAACAGAAAGAAAACACAGCCTATAAAGATTAAAATAACAACCTATGCCACACACACCTACTTGAATAAATAGAGTCCTTAAGTACCATGTGGGATAGTTGATCCTCTTACCCACAATGCCATGCCTATGATCCCTGCTCAGCTTCCACCAATACTCTTTCCTCCTGCCAACTGAACCTTTGCCAAATCCTCTCTCCACGCCTGTGTCCAAGCTCTGCATCTTTTAGTGGCAGCAGTTAGTATTGTTATGTGTAGAAAAGACATCACTCTCCAGCCTCATTGGTAAACACGAATGTATTAATACAAGTAATCAGGTCATGGTCTTGCACAACTGAATTATTGCCAGGGTCATGCTTTGCACTTTAGGAGCACCATAGGCTACAACACATATTGCACTTGAGTCTAAAATTCTCCTGCTGAAAGACACATATACAGGGTCAAAACTCACTCAAAGTCTACATCTTGTGGTGTTTGTCAATGCCCCTAATCATCAAGTAGTTAAGAAAAAAAGAAAATAACAAAACTCATCCTTCCATCCATTACCAAACCTGTTTAATCCACTTAATTCATAACACTAAAATTTTTCCCCCAATGGAAGACCAACACTACACTGGGGAAGTTTAGTAATTTTGGGGTCTTCCTCAATTTTTAAGGAAAAAATATACAGTATGTTAATTCAAGGAGATCTCTGGGGAAAGTGAACATTTAATGTGAATCTGAATCCCTGCTGCTTTTAGTGAGAGCTTTCCTTCTAAAACATAATTGCACCTTCACAATCCATTAACAGGTTTCCTTACTTATAATAAGTACAGTCCATACATGTTAATTAGCTCAAAAGGAAATAGTGATATGAAATTACAGTTTTTCTGCAATACCAGATTTTGTGTAAAATTTCAGATTACTTTAAGGCTATGGAAGAAGAAACAGGGTAGGGTCAGTCAGCATTTGAGAGAAATTATAATTTGTATACTATGCGCATATATATATACAGTAATCCCTCCTCCATCGCGGGGGTTGCGTTCCAGAGCCACCCGCGAAATAGGAAAATCCGCGAAGTAGAAACCATATGTTTATATGGTTATTTTTATATTGTCATGCTTGGGTCACAGATTTGCCCAGAAACACAGGAGGTTGTAGAGAGACAGGAACGTTATTCAAACACTGCAAACAAACATTTGTCTCTTTTTCAAAAGTTTAAACTGTGCTCCTTGACAAGACAGAGATGACAGTTCTGTCTCACAATTAAAAGAATGCAAACATATCTTCCTTTTCAAAGGAGTGCAAAGCAAGCAGTCAAAAAAAAAATCAATACGGCTTTTTGGCTTTTAAGTATGCGAAGCACCGCCGGTACAAAGCTGTTGAAGGCGGCAGCTCACACCCCCTCTGTCAGGAGCAGGAAGAGAGAGAGAGAGAGCCACAGAAAATCAATACGTGCCCTTTGAGCTTTTAAGTATGCGAAGCTCCGTGCAGCCTGTCCTTCAGGAAGCAGCTGCACACAGCCCCCCTGCTCACACCCCCCTACGTCAGCGCAAGAGAGAGAGAGAGAGAGAGGAAGAGAGAAAGTAAGCTGGATAGCTTCTCAGCCATCTGCCAATGAAATCAACTGGGCAAACCAACTGAGGAAGCATGTACCAGAAATTAAAAGACCTATTGTCCGCAGAAACCCGCGAAGCAGCGAAAAATCCGCGATATATATTTAAATATGCTTACATATAAAATCCGCGATGGAGTGAAGCCGCGAAAGGCGAAGCGCGATATAGCGAGGGATCACTGTATATATATATATATATATATATATATATATATATATATTGTGAAGGATTGCCGGCTTTTTACTCCGGTCCTCACCCCCAGGCCGCCAGGAGGAGCTCTCCCAGCAGCGTGGACGTGCCCCGAGTTCCAGCAGGGCCGCCTGGACTATGTAGTTTTTATACACAGCCCTGCTGGATACCTTGGGGGCCACTGGGAGTCGCTGTAGTGGGGCTCGTGGACTCTTATGCACCCTATAACCCGGGGATACGTCACGGTCACGTGACAGGAAGAAACGATGTGCTCCCGGGTTGAAGAAAAGGACTGTTTACCCTGACCCGGAAGGGATAAGGAACTGTGGACGGATTGGACAGGAACACCTCCGGGTCAAGGTGTATAAAAGGACGATGGGAAATCCCAGACGTTGAGCTGAGCTGGGTGGAAGGGTGGCAACGCGTCTGGGAGTGGAGGATTATTGTATTGTTTATTGGAATTATTGATTATTACTGAGTATTGTGGAGAGGAGGGTGCTTTGTGCACATAATTGTCTAAATAAATATTATATTTGGACATTTACCTGGTGTCTGACGTCTAGTCTGAGGGTTCAAGGGGTCACGGAGCCCTCAATCTATCACAATATATATATATATATATATATATATATATATATATATATATATATAGTAAGAAAGGTGCTATATTGCGCCCGGCACAGACTTGACACAGGAGGCACATATAAAACAAAAATACTTTTATTTTTCTTCAGCTGGAGGGCATGTCTTCCCCGAAATCCCTCCAGGCACAACACAGTCCCAAGCACTCAGCACTGAGTCACCATACTCGTCTCTCTTTCACCACCACTCCTCCACAGTTTTGTCCTCCTTCCACCCGACTCTGGCCACTGAGTGGTGATCGCTGGCTCCCTTTTATTGGGTACCTGGAAGTGCTCTAGGTGGTCGATTATCGACATCCGGCTGCACTTCCGGGTAAGGCAAAACCAGTGCCCAAAAGGGCCCAGCTGCTCCTGTTGCAGCACCCCCTGGTGGCACCTGCGGAACCCCACAGAGCTGCACAGAACTCCAATCCTCATGAATCCCTGGGGGTGTCCGAGGCACCGCTGCAACCCAGGCTGCCAGGAGGCTGCCTTCTGGCGTACAGGGGGAGATACTGGGCTTCCCACCCTTGTCCCCCTGGCAGATGTGAAGGGGCGTCCCCGCCAGGCATGGGCCCGGCCATCCGTCACAATATATATATATATATATATATATATATATATATACACAAACCAGTATTACTGTGATAGAAAATTAAAGGTACACAATACAGTGACGCATATTACAGCCACATACAAGCCAGTATTACTGTCAGCGGAGATTAAAGGCATATTACCGACGCGCACGCCTGTATTACCGCCAGAGAAAATTAAAGGTATATTACGGACGTACAAGCCAGCGGACGTACAAGACAGTATTACTGTCACAGAAAATTAAAGACACACAATACACGGCGGCAGCCCACGAAGAACGGTCAGCTCAGCAAGTAAACATCAACAAAAGAAAGGCTGAAAGAAAGAAAAATACGACCAACAAAAAGAATGAGGTCAAAGTCCCCTGCCATTTAATACAGACTGTTCCTACTAATGTTTATGCAGTACTGTGCTAGCGCCCATTATTATAACGGGCTAAATGACTAATACATATAAAATGTAGGTAAAATGTCTAAAGTTTTGCCTACTTTATAAAGATTAGTGTTTCCAGTTCTTGAAATTAATTTCAAATTCTCTTTGAATGTGGATTTTATTCACTTCTCAAAAAAAAACAAACAACAGGACAGAACTACACTAATGTAAGAAAAAAGAAATAGATTGTTATTTACAGTATATGCCTGCTTTTGGCACTGAAAATAATTAATGAAACATTTTGTTAAGAATGCCAAAATAAACTTTTCTCTGTAGATGGTGGTTCCTGGCCATTAGAATTTTTTTTCAGTAACCTTGATACAAGTACCATAAAAATATTTTACTGATAAACACAAGGATTAGCGAAATAAGCTAGTTATTCATAGACTGTATGTCAATATACATTTTATGACAAGATGAGCTAGAGAAGCATACTGTATAACTCAGAAAACACTGCTCTTAGATTGTATTGTTTTTTGACTATACTGTTCTTTGTGTTTTTATTTTTAGAATTTTGGCATATTGTCCCAGTCCTTTAACCCTTGCTTAATTACATGCGTTATTAGACTACAATAAAAACAAGCTCCACCTTGTACTTTATGGCACTGCCCAATGTGTTAATAATTTATGGGGTATATATGCATACATGATGTCACTATCCAATGGGTGCACCAACTGGATTTGAACCCTGCATGCCTTCATTAGCTGACCAAAATGGAACTATTATAAAAATAACTTTATTGCTCTGTATTGATTTATCGTACATTGTGTCTTCACAGCTGGATTAAGCAAGCCTCCCCAAGAACATAATGCTGGTCCTTTGTATCATCGGCTCTGTGTGTGTGTCCTGGTCCACATATATTTACTGTCGCTACTCCGAAGCTCAAACAGGGAAATGCAGATACAAAGTGTCAATGCAAATCAAGCATGTCCAGTATATAACGCTTGTCCCTGTTTGCCACCTCGCTCACTGCCACACTATGAGGCTAATTGTGTATGCTGGCCAAATATACAGTATATACAGTATGATTAGTTGCAAGGCGCAGAAATGAGTCAAAGCAAACTTTAAAGTTAATCGACCCCCAACCAGTCAGAAAACCCTGTGAAATAATAATAATGAAAGATTGATTACTATTGTACGTCTTGGTCACTATTATTGGCCCCCATAACATTTTAGTACAACATGTGGGGAAAAAAATTAACTTAGCGAAACAGCTATGGTCTGTAGACACTCATTTATTTGGTACAGAACAGCAAATAATGAAATAACAATTTCAATAAACAATAGGAGGAAAAAAACTAGAGGAACTGAAAGACTGCCATGACACTGGTATTGGCACCCTTTAAATAAATGCATAAAATTATTAAATTTGCCTCAGCTGGAATACACTGGAAATTAGACTCAACTGTGATAAATTGTCAGTACCCACATGATGTGAATTAGTCAATGAATAATGACTTTAGTGCTTTAAAAAGCCTCATGTTATTCCGTGTTCCTTCTTCACAATGTTGAAGACAAGATAACTCTCTGAGAACATCAGAAATACTGTTATCACCAAACACAAGGCTGCTAAAGGGTATAACACCATCTCCAAAGACCCTGGTATTCCTGCTTCAACAGTGTGCAACGTTATTAAGAAGTTTGCTAAGCATGGAACTGTTAAAAACCTCCTTGGTCATGGAGGAAAAAAGAAAATTGATGAGAGAAGGTTGGTGTGAACTATGGATAAAACACTACGTAAAACATCCAAAGACGTAAAGCCTGAGCTAGAACAATCTGAAATCGTGATTTCATACCATACGCCACACACTAAACCAACAAGGGCTTTATGGGCAAAGACCAAGGAGGACCCTACTGCTGAACAAAAGACACCAAAAGGAATGACTGATATTTGCCAGAGAGTACCTGGACAAACCACAATCCTTCAGGGAAAATGTTCTGTGGACAGACAAAATCAAACTACAGCTTTATGGCAATACACTCCAGCAATATATTTATAGATGGCAAAATGAAGCTTATAAGGAAAAACACCCTACCTACAGTTAAGCATGGTGGAGGATCCATAATGTTGTAGGGATACTTTGCTGCAACTGATATTGGAAGCCTTGACCATATCACAGGAATCAAGAAATTGGAGGATTACCAAGGTATTTTAGGGGAAAATGTGTTACACAGTGTAAGAAAACTAGGTTTCAGTCGAAGATCATGGGTTCTCCATCAAGACAAAGACCCAAAGCACACTACCAAAAGCAGATGAGAATGGTTGAAAAGGAGTAATATGGACTATTTTAAACTGGCCAGCAATAAATCCTGAACTCATTTCCATTGAAAATTTGGGGAAAGAGCTGAAATCTGCCATTGGAGAAAGGAAGAGTGGAGAAAATTCCAACTGACAGGTGCAAAGGTGCCTATAGCTATAGCTACAAAAACAATTGGAGACAGTAATCACTGCCAAGGGCTGTTCAACCAAATATTATGGAGGGAGAACTTTACTACTGTCAATGCCGTATTTCTTGTTTTTTCTTTGAATTTAGTACATATATGTTGAACAATAATGTTTTTGGTTAAAGTACTCTAGATATCCAATTAAAATATTCTGATTATACAAATTTGGTACATTCCATTTATTTCTGAAGATATTCTACACGTTATGCAAAAAATGAAAGAGTGCCAATAATGGTGACCATGACTGTAAATGAATCACAACACAAAGATAAAGGTTTGGGACACCCTCAGGCAAACCTTGAATATTGTAAGACAAAATAATGAACACAAATGTAACATGTGATGTGAGAAACAATGCAAGTCTATCATTAGACTGAAAAAAATGAAGGGGGTGCTGGTTTTGAAGATGGTATAGTGCAAGGGGGAGGTCCAGGAGCCCCAGAACCAGCAGTGGTGTACTTTGCCCTCGAATTGTTGGTTTCTAGATCTGTCGGACAAAGGAGAAAAGAAACATTATATGGCAGTGCCAACCCATGGCTAATGGTGGAATTACAAGTCGCATGAGTGTGTGACACTCTTTACAAGGCCTTTGTATTGTTAATGTACAAGGTGATTCTAATGGTCTTAATAATGAAGCAAACTAAACAGAATAAAGATCACAGTATTTTTGGATAAATGTACGAACAAAGGAGGCATGGTGCTCTTTTTGACTTATTTGTGAATGAACTAGATGACCATTAGATCTGTGATGGTTATTTCCAGGTCGCAGCATGACACAAATTGAATCATTTTTTGGCAATTGGGTCATTTCAAAGGGACTATGGCCACCTCGTTCCCCAGACCTGTCACCTCCGAATTTCTTCCTTTAGGGAGTGCTGAAAGGAAAAGTGTACAAGAACAAGCCTCATACACTGGAACAATTACAGAAAAACATTGAACAGGAAATTTCTGCCATCACCTCTATAACACTTGTGGATACCGTTGCCAGTATAGAATGCTATGTCGATCTGTGTTTGCAAGAAGAAGGTTACCATTTCCAACACCGAATGTGATTGGATCGTTTACACATCTATCAAGGTATGCACTGTATCTATCATGTTTCTATCACTTAATTATTACGAGAGTAAAACATCATAAATTGGGGGCCCACACATTAGAATCTCCCGGTAGATAGCCCTTCTTATTGAGGACATATTTCTTCACTTTATGCATATAGGTCGACGCTTATATAATTTGTAATGTAACTTTAAGCAGAAGGAGTGAGATGGTGTTTCAAAGGTTTGCCTTGCCCACAAACACCTCTCTGGCAGTTTGAATAACTTTTATTGAGGATCTGTTTTCCACTAGGAACAGTTGACAAACAAGTAAAAAAGGAAAATATACCAGTTGAAGTAACCTTTCCCAAGGTAAATATAAAATGCTAAAATAATCCATAATTAAAGTTGCACAGATTTTGTTCTGTTTTAAAGACAGATGAATTTGAAAATTTGCCAATGCTTTTCAATGAGAGGTTTTGAATTTAAAACTATGTACAGCTTGTTGTATTTGAGATATCTCAATAAAAACTGAACTTTCTTAATTTTCTGAAGCACAAGTGCACAAAATTTCAACAAAATCAGTCCACTGAGAGATGAGATCTTTTGTGTAAACAGACAGACATGAAGACTGCAGTAGATGCTTTTATCCATTGTATATATACACATATTTTAAAATGAAGTAAATTACTAAATGGACCAGGCATGATAAATCAAAGCAAGAAGCAGTACCTAGCCAGAATGAAACAAACAGTGAAAAGAATGAGTTTTCATCATTACTGACCACCAGACATCCAGTCACCCACAAGATTGATGGCCAAAAGCCATCTTCTGATACTGGGCCCAGACAGTTGTAGGACCTGCAAAAAAACTGGATTGGTTCCTTCCTTATGCCTGAAAAATATGGGATAGACTCCAGACCTTTGTGAACTTGAAGTAGATCAAATTTTACTTTGTCTGCAGATAATTCATTGATATCAAAGTAACCATTTGTATCGATCAATTCATTTTCTTTATCTGTGTATTTTATTAGATTCCTACAGCCTGTGAATGGAACAAATGGTCACTGTAAGACATACTCGCCCTTACATCCAAACACCCTCATGCCAAGTCAGCTTTTAGAGTCACTAATTGACCTCAGTTATGGGAATAATCTGGAAAATGTATATATGCACTAGATGAAAGTGCATGGTCCACATAAACCATGATTTGGTGGAGAAGTGAACCAAGATCCCTGGAGTGGTAATGAAAAATCACTGAGCACTATGCCAACAAGCTGTAAATGTTTGCTTTATCTTCTATGTGAAAAACAAAAATGACCAATGTTTGATTCTTTGTTTTTATCCAAGTTTTAGTTCAACACTGAAAATTAGAAAAATGTTACATACAAAAACTTCAGCTGCATATGAATTCACTATACAGCAAGAGTTTAATCTTACATATCCATTATTCCCTGCTATGGGCTCAGCCAGAGTTGGTTAGTGCTTTGGGGTCATTTTGCCAGCTTGGACTCTGGCCCCTTGTGAACAAGAAGAGAATGAAGCAGGTAAGAAAATGAATGGGTGGGAAATTGTTGTTTGATTCCTTTTTAAGCATTTAGTGACTAAGGTTTGATTTCTTATTCTTTAGAATCCACTTCTACATATCTACAGTATATATAACAAATATTAATCATGAGAAATAAACACATACATACTGTACATTTGATTTTATTGGGCATAATGCTAATGCGTTCTAGATTAAAAACATAAAATATAGCTTAGGGTGCTTTGCAGTACTATGGTAATCTCTATGATGGATTTTTTTTATTCCTTTTGCTTTTGGCTTTTTATGCCTAACAGATGTTGTTGTCAGATCCTAGGAATAATGCTCAGAACATTTTATATGGGTGCATGAATCTTCTGTATCTGCTTACATTGATTTTTTCCTCCTGTGCTTGAAATAGTCATAAAAATGTATGAAATAGGCCTTTTAGGGCATTTTTGTTTTATATTTTTAGACACTGACTTTTTATGTTTATGAGAAAATCCAAGAACTACTTCACAATGACAGCAATTCATTTCAGAAACTTTTCCAGAAGGCAGTGTTTTTGACCAGAAGCTCCACATCTTTGACACTCATATTAGTATTTTTAAAATTTATATAGCAGAACAAAACACATACAGCAATGCACAATTTATTAGAAATGTTTCAGATTTCCATTTTAAAGGAATACTCAGCCAAAAAATGATTTTCGTTTATATGTCACTCACTTCATGTAGTTTGAATTGATGGCCAAGTAAATTTTCAATAATCTCATGTTTTTATGCAAAACAGAGAGAAAAAAAATACATGATATAATTGAAGCCAATATTGGCCAATGCGGCAAGAGAACAAACAATGTGAAATAATGTCCATGGAACAATGGGGAAAAAAATCTCATGTTACTCGTGTCACATAATCCACTTCTCAGTTATCCATTTTTATGGTCAAACATGCAAAACACAGGCATATTTTGTTAAATAGATACTTCCAGGATAATACACAGGATTAAGCAGGAATAACATTCCCATTATGCTACGCTTTTGAACTGAAGGCAGGACTCCAGACCAATGAAGGAGGGAGCGAAGTAGATCTTCAATTCAAAATAGCAGCATTGCACAATGCAACATCTATTTATGATGCACACTAATTATTATGGAGCAATGAGCAGGCCACGGTTGTTTTAAAAACAAAAAAAAAGTTAAAACTAAAAAGGTAAATCAAAGGTCAAAATAACAAAACTTAACATGTAGGAATTTCCTAAGCAAGTTCTCAGAAAAACACAAAGCAATTTTTTTTTAATTATCCAAACACTAGAATGCTAGACCATTTAGGAAATTGGGAGGTGCCAATGACACATGGCACATAATCAGCAATAGGCTTAGAGATAGCAAACAACATGGACGCGGCCAAAAAAAGAATAAAGTCGCAGCAAAAAGAGTACCTTATACAAAAAAGTAGTGAGATGATGAAACTGTCATAATGATGAAAATAAATAATGCATAAAAAATCAGTCATTATAAACAAAACAATGAAAAAACAACATTCAAAAAAATAGGATGGTAAAATAGATTTATCTTCCTTACATGATGTTATCCCATCTGGCGTTCGTCAAAATACAGTGATCTGAGTGCAGAGCACTGCAATAACAGTACATTGTTCAGTAAATTAGCTGTATTTTCAGTCAGGATAGGGGTTAAGTTTTGAGCCTTGGATACGCTCTTTTCTTTCACAAAGCAAGTGAGGATGATTTAATAAATGTGTTGTTTCTTATATTTTTTGTATATTTTTAGTTACCATAAATTCTAATTTTACATTTGCTAAGCAGTCTTCTGTTGACATACGGCACCAATTGAGGGAAAGAAAATTGGTACTAAAAAATATCTCCTCACCTAATGTCATTTACAACTCACAACATAAAATGTCTTCAGCATGGGCAGGCACTGAATATATACAAATTTAACAGAGGCATTGGAAAGGAGAAAACAAAAACCAAAACAAAAACAGAATATATTCTTCTTTTAACAGCCTTTTTCATGCCAGGTTAATGTATAGTTTCACAGTTGTTTCAAAAATTGGGCCGAGTCTGATGAGTAAAGCTGCCATAATAAAAAGTAAGGTTTGAGTCACAATCAGTCTCCCCATTTATTGTTGTTTGCTACAGGACGCACAATCATCAAAAAGACTTCCAAACTGTCTTTGGTATTCTGTCTCTCTATCTCCCTCTCTTGCATTAACACTAGAATTATCAATGCCTACGAAAAAATTTGTAATCCCGCCCCACCTTAAATCTTTTCACACCTCTCCGTTGCTGTCTTTTGTGTTGTAAATGTGTCGATCAACACAAACAGCCAGCAGCCTGCTATCCCATCCCCCCGCCCACAGGTTCTCAGTGCTCAGTGTTTATCTTTGAGTGAACTGCCTAGAATTGTAGAGGGTAAATAATACATTATCATTTGGAATACATACATTTCATGTGTGTTCCATGTCTACAACAATCTATGTAAACACATCATTAAAACAGAAACATTTTTCATGTTTTAGTAATATTTGACAAAATGTAGAAATGAAGTGTATAATGTGTGAAGCCTGAAGTCCAAATATCAAATTAAACACTTTCTCAAAAGATACAAGTATAACAAAACAAGTGCACTTTTATTCAAGAATATAACCGAAGAAAAAGAAAGCAGGTTAAGGTAGGTTGTTGATACGACAGCTTGCGTGGTGCAATTGTAAGAACTGCTGACTCCCAATCAAGAGGTTGCGGGTTCGATACCAGCTGCTTCCCAAATTTACTGTTTTTGAGTAGTGAGCTGTTCTTATTGTTAATATTATACAATAAAAACATGAATTTGATTTGCGTCTGTAACAGCTGGTATAAATTTATAATACTTGTCAAAGTTAGTGTTTTTTTTTTTTTCTTTTCAGTTTTAGTCTCTCAGTCACGTTCACGCTCTCACAACCCCCGATCTGATGCCATTTTCAGATAAAGATGTGGTATAAAATACAAACTTGTTTTGTTATACCCCCTCTTTATTTGAGAACAGTGTCTGATCTTGTGCGTGAACGACACTGGGACTGGGAAAACTGTGGATGTGTGTGTGAGTGGTGTGTGTGACTGAGAATGACTGTGGATATGAATTTTTTTTGTTATTCTGTTTTATTCTTGAGTGTTCCTGCTCACGCTGAATTACTATGCAACTACTGGTCCATGATGTCAAAGCTGCACTGAGAAAAAAGAGAGACATAGGTTTATATGACATTTGGAATAATTAATTTTATGACCTGTATAGTACATTTCAGGAAAACATTGTTGCACTAATGCAACATTATATTCATTCGCATACCTTCTTGCGGTCATAGTCATGCGGTGACCACGTTTTTTTTTTTTTCCCCGATCTTGTCCAGTCTCCACATTTTGGTGCATGAAGGTGTGATGATGCAGGTTCACTCCATACTCCCATGCAGCTTCAGGGAAGCCCTGAACCCGTCACCGTCGGTAATGTTACCGATGAGCTCGGCAGTGAGGCACAACAATGGAACAAGGGGATGGTGTAAGAATGTCAAGTGCTTTTATTAAAATCAAATCAAAACAACACTGTCCAAATAAATAAGTGCAGTGCATTCAAAAGTCATCAAATAAATAATCCATAAAATTGAAACGTGCAGGTAAAAACCAATAAATAGAAAAAACAACAATCCTTTAAAACGAGGTTAAAATAATGCTGGAACCAGTCTCTTAAAAAAAACAAGCCAGTGTCTTCTTTTATCTGGCGGCTCGCCTGCTTCTCCCATCTGGGCCCCGCAACAGGAGAGTCGCCCTCTCAGCAGCTGACCTTACTACTGTCCACTTCTGCTGGTCAGTTCGCCTCACCGATCCCTGGCTCCGGTAGGCTCCACCAAACAGCGACTTGGGATCCCCAATGACCAGGGCTCTCATGCTGGGGAATCCACATCCCAAGTCCCGACTCCCACTGCCTTCTCAACAATTAATTGAAATTTTGTATAGTAGTTTTTCATGTGAAATAGCATTATAAGAAAAGAAAAATAATTGAAATTTTATATCATTGTTAGCTAGGATAAGAAACACATAGATATGGAATTTCACCTTAATCGGATAACCGGAAATTATATCTCAACAGGTACCAGCACTGTTACATATGCATTACTACCATTATATAAATAGACATAAATAATTTAAATTTTGTATGATCATTACTTATCGTTAGGCCTAAAATTTTACCTTGATCAGATGACTGGAAGTGGCCATATTACTGACCATAAACAACAATGAGATTTGAAAGTTCAGTTTGATTGGATTACCGGAAGTAGATCTTTGCCATATAAACTTGCATTATAAACAAAGATAAGTGATTGATATTTTGTAAGAAGCACAGAGATGTGAAGTTTCATTATAATCACACAACCAGAAGTGGATTGTGGAGAACAATCCAGATTTTTTATGCTTTATATATGGTGCTTTACAAAAGACTGGCAAATTAGCATTCATCGATGCCCTTAACAAAATAACTAATGTGATATATGGCCGGCAGTATATCCCGGCCAATACCCCCATGCCGCTAGGTGGAGTCCTCCATGCAACATGGAGGTGCCCCGAATTCCCGCAGGGCATCATGGACATTGGACTTTTCCTTCACAGCCCTGCTGGATACCGTGGGGGCCACCAGGGGATGCTGCAGGGAGGCACAAGGATTTGTATTTTCATTATAGTCCGGAAGTACTACCTCGTCACGAGGACGGAAGAAATGAAGTACTTCCGGGCTGAAGAAAAAGAAGAGTTTTTGATCTGACCCAGAAGTGCTAGGAAGTCACATGGAGTGAGGGACAGAGGCATTTCCGGGTCAAGGACTTTAAAAGGACTATGGGAAACCCCAGCAGACTGAGCCGAGTTGGGAGGGTGTGGAACGGAGCTGCTGGGAGTGGAGGATTGACTAGTGTATTGTGTATTGTTGATTTATTGGAGTATTGTGGAGTGGAGGTGCTTGGTGCACACTATTATTATAATAAATATAATTATTGGACATTTTACCTGGTGTCTCAACGTGTTGTCGGAGGGTTCAAGGCATCGACAGCGCCCCTATCTGTCACACTAACTATATAGTTAGTATACAGAAGTATACTTTCAATGGTTGGTATGGATCATTGTGACACATCTGGTATAATAAGTTTTTTTGCCTCAAAGGATTGATGTTTTTATGGGCATCAAATTTGTATCTACCTTTTTTTACCCAGAACTAGAACTAGGGATTTTCTAGAATTTTCCCCACCACTTTGATTGACTGACATTTCAATATGCTTTCTTGACAGTTGATTCTGTGATATTGTTGAAGCAGGTTTATCTGTTAATCAAATTTCCAGGAAAGGTTATTAATTCATTGGTGAAATTATGCAACTTAGTGTTAGTAAGTATTTGTGTACAATACTTGATCACATATGATTGGTTACATATGAACACTAACAGTTGTTAAGTTTGTTTTTCATTGTTACACATTATTCTGTCATCAAAAAAAAATGTAATAAATTATGATCATTGAAATCATTGTTTTTATAATTGTTCTGGTAAGAGATCATTTGTAATTAAAGTGTACGTATTCTTTAAAATTTTGTAATTTACATATTCTACTTTTCTGTTTTGCACTACCCATTTGCTTCTTTGTCCTGATGTTTTATTCCATGAATTGTATTTCATATATGTTTTGATCTTTCATCAATTGTGTACTGTTTATGAATAAATTGACATTGCTTCTCATTTTCCATATTTTTTGAATTGTCTGAACTTTTTTTTTCATTACCTACATTTTATTTTTAATTTGAAAATGAGAGTTAAAAAGCAAACAGCATTGCAAAGGCAGAAGAAAATTAACCAGTTGGTTACACGTTTATGCTCTGATTTTTCATATAAACAGAATGAAAAAGTTACAGACAGGGCTAGAATAATACATCATTTTGGGAATATCTAGTTATTCTTCTTATTTAGTAACGGTTTATTGACTACATTGCACATATTATTTTTAACTGTTATTTGACTTGTCAGCAATGCAAAGAAATTACATGGTACAAACACAAAATAACATCTTAATTGGAAATTTATCTAACCAGGTAAAAGAACTACCAAATAAACTTGAAATTTGAATAGGTACATGTTTTGTTTCACAAACTGACATATTCATACAATTATTATAGAATTTCTACATATATGAGAAAGTCAAGTGGAGAACACTCTATATTTTTTCTTTATTGATAATGGAACGGTTGCCAGGACCACAAATGGTGTTGTGTTGCATATGTGACCCTCTGCCCACTCTGAGGCGCAAACAAGGCACCTGACTGATCTGCTTGCTTTTGCACATGAGTGCGCGATCAGCCCGGCACTTCCATCAACCCCAGAGCAGTGTCATCATGGCCACATGTGCTCCCACTGTGAGCCTGTATGTTCTCGGGATGTTGATTATTTATTTGAAACCTGTCCAGTGCAATGGACCACTTAGCACACATACTGTATCTCAGCTCATTCATTACTGTATTGAAAGCTCCTTGCATGCTCTTCTATTGCAGCCTAGCAGTCTACAGAGCTAAATGATCCAAAACTGAACAACTGTCCAGAATTATTCATAATACACTCCATGCAGTGCTGATTCCTGTCTTGCAGTCAATGCTGTCAAACTAGACTGCAGAACCCGTAACCTTGAACTGAATTGAGTAGATTTGGTTATAGCCTTAGAATTGCTAAATCCTAAAAAGTATTTTGTTTAGTTTTGATGTTAATATCCTGTATTGAGAACAGATTTTATTGCATTTTTACATTTTTAAAAATGTTACAAAACATCGTGTCTTTTCAGTGCACTGCAGTAGGTAGAGCTTTACACATAACATTCGTCAATCTTTTTAAAAGCTTATCACCACATCATGCTGCTTGTGTTTTATAGTAAGTTAAATTTAAAGACAGAAATACTAGCATCGTATATGAAGCTGATTGAGATCTGAATGTGATGTTGTAGATTAATTCTGAGTGCTTTGCCAGCCGCTGGCACATTAGGTACTTCACTTGCACCCACCTGTTTCACTTTACTTGAAAGATCAACTAGCCACACTTATATAAGAAAGAAATATAAGTACTTAAATGCATGGCAACCTTAAAGTATTTCAGCTTTTTAAAGAATTGGAAAAAGAAAGCACAGTAAAACTGACAGTGTTAAATGAACACTTACAGTGTACTTGAGAAAATAATGTTTGCAAATACTGTATACATTTTTTAGGGTTACTTTAACCTCATAAAAATCCATTAAAGCTGGTGCTTTTGCTGTGAACAATGACTACATACTTTATTGTTGGTTCACACTTTACATTAATTATCATACGTATGCCACATACAACAACTCCTGACCTAGTCCACTAAATGCTTCTATTGGTTTCTACATGTAAATGAACTCAGATATCATTATTAGCTCTCATGTTCACAGATCAGATTCAATACAGTAAATATTTGTCATCTATTAAATTTTTTTCTTACTTTACAAACTCACGTTAATACTTACAGATATTTGTTATCAATAAACAGATTTTTTTAGTATTCCATCTTCACTGCTTCAACATATGTACAACAGCTGACGCCCAAGAAGCTTAATGTTGTCAGGTTTGGTTTAACATGACTCAGTTATTCTTCTGAGTGGTACGTGTTTCTGCTCATTTGATTCTTCAACAATAACATTTTCCTTCTCGCTTGACTACTAATGGTAGTTTCCTTCCGTAGATGCTGTTGATTTTAGTTTTGATTTAGTTGTTGGTGTTTGTGCTGTCTTTGAACAGCTCTGGCAAATGTTGTGTTCCTCTTTCAAAATATAGCTTCTGCTTAACATTTTGTTATTCTTTGAAATGTCCTACTTTCTCATCATCCCTTGTGTTCAGACAATGACTGTTTATTGGCAGACTAGAGTGAATACATTGACCCATTAGAAGATAAATACCTCAAACTAGTGTTAAACTATGATATCCTAAAAGCTTTATAAAACAACATCTCCACATTATTTTGCTTTGTGAATAAGCTTCTTAACAACGCCCAGACTTTTCCAGCAGTCCCCTGAATTGTGTAAAATAAGGGCTGGAAGTAGTATGAACAAACTCCCAGCTTTCTGCAAACCTTTTGAAACTAGCCTTTGAAAATTGTAAAGTATTGCCTGGAAAGACTTCCTCCTGCACACTATGTCTAAAAATTGACTTCATGCAAATAGTGACATTTTCAGCTATTGCTGTACTGAAAACCACACACTTCTCGGTAGAAATCAATTATAGTAAAATGGTATTTTTGGTTACAAATGAAAAAGTCAGCACTCAGCGTTTGATAAGATCCTTGGGGCAGTGGATTTGGTTTTAGTGACTCACTTGGATTGTTAGGTTGCTACTGAATACATAAGAACATAAGAAATTTGAGAATCGCAGGGAGACCATTTAGTCCATCAAGCCAATTCATTTATGCCTCTGACTTGTCCATGATCAGTTTCATTTTTAATTAGTCCACTTCTTCAATGACATAACTGCTATAAATTTTAAGTGTTTCATCCCTTATGACAGGTAAAAGCAACAATGCATTCATTTTCTTCCGCTGTACGATCCGTGTCAATTACAGTTAAATAGAAATCAAAACTATGCTAAAGATTTTGGCTAAATTAAAGGTCAGCTAAAGTTTTGGAGGAGAGACTGTAAACCTTTTTTTTTTCTCCAATTGCTTGATTTGACCTGTCCTTTCCAAGACCAGACTTCTGACATCATTTAAAACAACCCCTGACCCAGTCTTCTAACAGTTATTCTATGTAACTGAATCCGTACATCACAGTTTTCATCTTGGTAATTGTTACAAAATTTTTCTTGATAAAGTGGCAACAATCATGTGCAGCTCAGCACAATATCCTAATTTATTATGGTTTCCTTTTTCTCTTACTACTTGAATTGAACATTATTATTATTATCTACTGTATTTGGTGAATCCTAAGTGTTAGTATCAGAAAAGTACCAATCATAATCCTGAGTGACAATTAATGGCAAGGTGGGCTGTGAAATTGTGATGTCATTCTTTTTAACACGGGGCCTCCTTCTCCTTGCTGGAACTATTAGTAGGATGCTCCATAGCTACTTCTCATGTCCTATTTGTGTGGTAGAACAAATTCTTTTCATAGTGTGACTTTTAGTGCAATTCCTAAGAAGAATTCTAAGATGCTTGATAAATACAGGCTCAGGAGGCTTGTTGTTTAAGATATTTACGTAAAAACTAGTACAATAAAGTAATGTTTATATTCATACATGTGTTTAACTATTACACACTGAAGAAAAATGTAATTTCCAAGAAGATTAATTTATATTTAAGATGTTGTTCTAATAGTGTTTTTTTAAATATTATTTTCCATGAAGGGATTACTAATAGAGGACTTTCATCAATAATGTGAGGACACTGGTAACAATTTTGGGAACTGATTTTTAAGGATTTGACCATGATAAATCTCAGCAATGCCTCTACTGCCACTCCTGGTCCCATATACTTATCCACAACTCTATAAGATGACATCAGAACAGGAAGTAGGTGTTCACTGAAAGCTGGAAGAGGCACTAGAATGATATTCTGGACACCAAATGTGCCACTTTCCTATCTGGGACACCCAATGGCTAGTAATGTATTTAGGATTTAAACGAGGACTCCGTTTAGTTCCCCCTCCTCTTTTTATGCCTGATTTCTTCAGAAGTACAAAACAACATCCCTCCTACTACTTCATGAGCAAACAGTACAAAAATCAGGATTCTCAGCACACGTCATCAACATTAAGTTTGACTGAAACCATTTGCAAGGCATGTGACCTTATAACCCAGCTGATAAACAATCAAGTGGTATGCAATAGCTATAGAAATGAGTGGTTTGATTCCAAATGGCTACAAAAACAAAAAAAAGATTACTAATTTTCTTATTATAAATATATCAATACATTTTTGTGTGAATAAATAAATAAATCATTTATTTATTCATTTATTCTACAGATGTATGTACTTATTCCTTTATTTATGGCAAGGACTTATTTATTTATATCTATCAACAGTTTATTTCTTTATATATGCCAAAGATTCATGTATTGATTTATTTATTTACCTTTAAGCTGCATTTTGTCTTCCACAGTAAATGTGAAAATTGAGCCGGTACACACAAAATTTGTTTTCAGGAAGTAAAAATTCATGCTGCTGGGCCACCAAAGTTTTTACTGCAATAGGAGAATTAAAAGATTAACAGCATTTGGAAGTGTGCCACTCAACATGCCCTAATGCTAGCCTGTTTAACACTGAGAGCCTTATTGTGAATGTGGCAACGTTTTGTTTTGTTACTTTACCCAGCATTGTCTGGCTGAGTATCTATCTAGCAAAAACAACACAGTCCTGGGAGAAGCAGTAGCAATTAAAATCACTGCCAAAATGAATCCACCTTTTTGGAATGAAGAAATGGCATATACAATCTGCGTTTTGATTTCTATTATACAAAAAAATCAAAAGATCTCACCATGTTCCTGAGTTGCCTTTTATATATGGGTGATATGTTGTGACACGGTACATTTGTCCATGCCTACTGTGTATCCTTGGAAGACCACTTTTTTATCTTAGAAAAATATGAATAAGTATGCATATGGTTTCCAATTCTAAAAAAAAATTACTGTAACCTTCTGTGAATAAAATTCTCTTGAAAGTAATTGTTAGTATAGATGATGGATGGAACACTAGCATTTTAGCCATAAACGGTCACCATTTAAAAAACACATAAAAATTTGGTTTCACGCCTTAACCTATTATACAAATACTCTTGGGCAACAGCAGGTTTTTGGGCTAGTTTGAAAATAAGGGGCGCAGTAACTGCTTGTCTTTTTATGTAAAAAAAAAGAAAAGAAAAGCTTATGCAATCTAAACAGAATTTGAAAACACTTTTTGTTAAGATCTTATGGTAGCAATTCATCGTCTCCACGACAATGATTTTTAGAAAAGTTTATCGAATCAATCAATGAACTGTTGCCTGTATTATGGTTACAACCAGTAACGGTGCACTGCACGATAACATTCAGTGCATTCCTAGTTTTCATACTCTTTCTCTGTACGTTTAGCATTTGTTTGCTCAGAGGAGCAGCTCTTCTTTTCTCCACCCTAGTGGCCCGCTTGTTCTCTTCTTTCGTTGGCATCTCTTCCTGTAAAAACTGATTAAGTCAGTGTCTGTGTTGCAATTATTTAGTATGTTTTCCTTAGTTTTTCACTTAAGCTGGCACTTAAGTCTTCAATCTGCCTCAAGAATGATTTAAGATATGAAGATGTAGGGGAAGAGACAGCGAAGGTGGTAGGGAATGAGAACGGCGCCTGTACACATGCGCCACATGGCTGCCCTACTGGCTGCTGCGGATAGTTGATTCTACAATAAAACAAAATAAAAAGAGGAATAACCTTGGAGGTCAATCATCACCCTGAAAGCGGACAGTAGACATCACGTATTATACGTGTACCAAATTTCAAGTGAATAGGTCAAACAGTTTGCGAGCTGCAGGTGATTTAAAATCCTGGACTGACAAATGAACAGCCACAGTAGCATATTATATATAAAGATTACAGGTGTGGTGTTCAACTGTCTTCTACTAGTGAAATATACTAAACCAAACAGCGACACGGTCATTTTTCATGAAGATGCACTCTTCTTGCCATAAAGTGCTCTGTACCATAGCTTGTGAAATATCAAGGATGTCTTTAGGATAATCCCCAGCCATGTAAGCTATAATTACTCATTTGATTATTTCTGAATAGACACTTGAAATTTGGGAATAAAAGTTGACAGAATGTCTTTCTATACTTTAATGAACCTGCTGGAAGTCACTGTAATGAAAAAATTCTGACAGGATGTTGATAAAGTAGGCACTAGGCATTAGAGACACATTAAACAAACAATCCATGGTACAAGATTTTCTTTTGCTCTATGTATGCTTCATTAATAAAGAAAATTGTTCATAAAATTTAAATGATAATAGTTACAATAAATATTTCTGAAAATCGCAAGTTAATAAAGTTAAATGATTAACCCATTTTTATATACTGTTCTTTTTGTTATGATTAAAGGCAAAATGAATCAGTCTTTTGGCAGTTTATTACTGATATGTAAATATTTTTAATTAAGTCGAACAGTTTTAGAATGGAAATATTTCAATGTTTACCACAACCAGTTAATAGAATCTAAAATAACTGTTAAAATACGTTTAAGTTGTGTTCATTTATTAATGTGCTTGAAATTGGTTATCAAGAGTCTCAGAAATAACTCTGGAATTGAAATAAAAGACTGACTAAGATAAGAATTCTTCATTCCTCCAAGAAGGACATGAGAAATAGTTGTGAAGCATCCTATCCCTACTCTCAGCTAGGAGCAGGAGTTCACGTTTGAGAATGAATGAATGACAAAGTATAATCAAATCTAATCATGATGTTATGGACATACAAAATGCTTCATGATTGTCATTTTAATTTCCTTGGAAATCATGATGATGTCTTGTATTTGTCTGACACAAATGCTAATGCTTCACCACTAGGATAACGATATTAATAATGGTAATATTCAAAGCTGTAGGAAAGGAGGGAGAAGGAAAACATAATAAGGTAGGATGTTGCACTGAGCTGCACATAATTGTTGCCATTTTGCAACAACATCAACAATAATACTGTAATGTACACTGAGGTAAAAAGACAGAGACATATTCACAGAAGAGTAAAGCCCAATCACTGGCACGTTTATTTAACAATGAATGATTCACAACCTTACTAATAGAATAGTTACCTTCCTTCTGTTATAGCCAAAGGAAACTTCTCATAAAGTAGCAGTTATACTGAAACTAACCAGAGCTATTTCCAGTGCTGTTTCTAAAGTCGCTTTCTTTCTTGCAGTGCTCCCCAATCATCTTCCAGAGTCATATGCCATGTCCCTCTCCATGACCCCCTTTATCTTCTGCAAGATTCTACTTATCTAATGTCCCAGAAATCGCTGCATGCCTTCTTGAACGTTCCCAGGCTTGTAAAGTGTATGGTGAATGTTCCAGGATTTAGTGAAATGCAAAGCTCAGTGTACCTGTGTGACATTTACTGTCAATCACCCATCCAGCCCAGCCTATCTTCAGGGTAATATTCTGGCTACTACAGTACAGTTGGTATTCATGACCACCTATGTAATGATACTGTGATATCACTTGAGTACTCATCCACACTTGGGGCAATGATCTATATTTTCATGCCAATTTGTACGATTGCTGCTTATTTCAAAATATAAATCTGTGTCTTTACCTTACACATTGTAGGGGGCATTTTTACTTAAAGAAAACAATGTTTCATACAATCATGTCAAACTTAACAAACCATAATTCAACCCCAACCAAAGAGAAAGAGAGGAGAGCCAACAGCATGAGCAAATCTTTAAAAACAACAAAGAAAGGACAATGTCCTTTTCTTGGATATAAAAGCTTATTCTAAGATTTGATTAATTAGATCTTGCCATATTTGTAAAAAGTTTTGGACAGATCCTCTAAGTGAGAATTCAATTTTTTCCTAATTTCAAATAGTAGAGCTAGAATTCTTCCAGTAGAATGGTATAAGGAATTACAATCAATTTGTCCTTCTCCACATTGAGTCCATCTGGAGTACACCAAACATTAGAAGTGATTGTAACACCAAGGCTTTCTGATAGGCATTCAAAGATTTTTGTCCAGAATTATGTTAGTTTGGTGCACATGTCAGAGGGGGACATTTTTTTGTGCACTGGGTGGTTCCATTAGGTAACCATTGTTGGGACTGGGGGTGAGAAGTTAAAAGGCTGTCTGCAGGATGTAGGTATTTGCCGTATTGCAAAGGAGTCACCGCTTTGAAGTTTTTTGGCTGGTTGAGATTACACACAATACGAAGTTGTGATAACAGAACTGCTCCTTCCTTGGAGGATATCTGTATTTACCTGAAATTAATATGTTTGACAATATTGGTTTCTAATCAGCAGACCTGTACTCATTAATGGTTGGTAACAATAAATTTTGTTAACTTGAGTTTTCATTAATTGTTAAACCCAAAGGAAATTTGTATGTGCCATTGATTAAACCGATTGTCCAGGACTGACAACGACAGAGACTGAAGGAGATTTAAAATCCTGGGCAGGAGAAGGCAAGAGGGACGGTCCACTGAGAATGCTACCAAGACACTCAGACAGAGCACAGGGACTTGTAGGCAGACGAGAGTACCTGGCTGGCACGACGTGAGGCACAAGGACGGCAACACTTACTTCCAGGGAGGAGAGACAGCTCCACAAGGAGACACCAGTTGTGGGTCCAGCGAGAGAGGGAAGCCGCATGAAAGGACCAAGCAAAGCTGGCAGATGAGAAATGAGGTGTGCCTAGGTCACAGCAACACAAGGAGCCCAGAGTGGGAAAAAAGGAACAACGAAGAGACGCTGACAGGGATTCAACAATTTGACACAACTTCTGTTAGGAAACGAGTGTCCGGTGAACAGAGTGCATCCGTGGACAGTTGAACAATTAAGTGTTGAGGTAACACAGTGCGCAAACTGGACTCTGCACCACTAAAGGTTGTATCCTCCAATTCTTGTTTTTAACGGACTTTTAGAGTGTGGACTGTGTGTTTTGCTTTTAAAAAAAGGAAATTCATTCCTGATATGTTTAGATTTTGTTATGTTCGTTTATCTTTTTAATGTACTTTATATTGTCTTGTGTAATAGAACTTACTGTTGCTTTTTTCTGAAATTACTGTTGTGTCTTTCATTGTGTGTTTACTCACCGCCCAATTTAAAGAAATCTGTGTGCTATTATCAGTAAATTTCAAGAGTTCCCAGTCTCTTAATAAAACTGGGTGGCATAGTCGGATATTTTAATGGTGACTAAGTTAGATTACCTGTAAGTGTGACCAGACACCTGTCACACACGCCCAAAACATGTGGCCCAGTGAAGCTAGACCTAAATTGTAATATTCACATGTTGAATCTTGCCGTGGAAACATTTTGGACAATTTTAAATGAGATAAATGTGCTTGATAAAATATTTTAATTTGGATGATTGAATGCTTTGCACATATGGAGTTGGAGTATATTCTATGCATAGCTGCCTTCCATTCCTTTTTCAGAGATGTTAAGTGAAAAATCCTTTCCCCAATGTACCGTAGGTTCTTTGAAAGGAAGAGACTTTTAAAATGTTTTTATATATTGTTGAAATGCTAAGTCTTCAAGACTGATCAGTATTGCCTCTGGAATAGAAATGAGTGGGAGATAAGAAAAATTGGGCAGGTACACTTTAGTGACGTTTCTAATTTGAAAGTAGTGGAAAAATTGTGTTGATGGGAAATTAAGTTTGAAGAATAATTGTTCATAAAGTACAAAGACATTATCCATATACAAATCCCTAAGTGTTTCAATCCCAGGTGTTTTGTCTTGGTAGAGTAATATATATTGCTCTACTTTCCCCTATTGTATTATTAATATGTAGCCTTAGAATGCCTAATCTCACAGACTTACCACTGTTTATAAGGTATTATTGTATATAACTTATCCCCACCTTCCCTTCTATATCTATAACCTCAGGCAATTAGATGTAGTAAAAAGACAAGCAGAAGTTAAGTTACAGTTTAAACAATGTATTATTGATAATATTCATAAATAATAACAAAATGCAAAGTACATTTGAATATTGGCAACCATACAACCTGATTAAATGGTGATATGTAGTTCAGGCGGCACAGAGACTTGTGGTTACTTAAATGTCTCTAGTTAAGGCATCATTGGTGCTCAGCTTTCAGCCACATGTCTGTTCAAAATGGCTGCTGAGCTGTGCTGTTCATTGTGTTCTCTTCATCATCACAGGTTAGCAAGAGAGATGCTTCTTCATCATATGTTGGTTGGTAAGAGAGAGAGTGTGAAGTTAAACACATACATTTATAGATGTTCTGTTCAACCCCTTCAGCCAATAGGACATCATGGTACTTAACGGCCTCTGAGACAAGCCAATTCCAAACAGCCATACCTCAGACCAATGGGGGAATAGAACATCTTAACACCTGCCCCCAAACCATATGTTAAAGTACACCTTAGCCAACTTGCGGGGGTTAGAAATGACTTTAGCAAAGAAACACTGCCAAACTGGTTTAAAACACACATCCCCCAAATTCTGTCGTAAAATTCAAACATACCCATTCATAAAGGGGGGGGGGGGGGGGGGGGGTTGTAAACACTAAATTACATTGCTTTGCCCAAATTAGAAATAAAAGACATACAAAACATTTATCAAGTTATATGTAAAGTCTCACATCACAACACCAGGTGTTTTCCAGACATAAAATACTGAGAAGGTCTGAGAAGGTATGAAAAGCTGATTATCATGTAGAAGTGCAACAGATAAAAGCTCTGTCTTAAATTGCTTCCTACATTGGTTCCATATTCTGAGTGATTCTTGAACAATTGGATTATTAGTGTATTGACAATAATTTGTATTTACTGGGGCACAAAGTAGGGAATATAAACATCAACGTTCTACTGCTCCATAAATCCTGGTCATCGTGAAAAGTAACACTCATACACGAGCCTGTCACTCCACCCTGACTCCTCCCAGAATTACACCTCTTTCAATATGCAAATCAATATAAATAGCCTTTAAGTTCTGTGAAAAGACAATGGCAAAATCATGGAGACATAGAAGAATTTCAGTGAATACCATGTGAAGGCAAAGAAAAACGTATTATTTGTTGGTTTAAAGAGTGGTATAAACAACAAAAGGAAGTTGATTAAGTGACAGAGTGTGTCAGAGAAACTCGAAAGCTCAAGTTCACAAAGACACTGTGAATTATTAACCTGTAATTATATTGTTACAGGTTAATTACAATCATGCCTTAAACTAATAAACAATATGCAGTTAATTTCAGTGTATTTGATAAAGCCGCGTTAGGGATGTTGATCTAAAAAAGAAAGGGAAACCACACTGGAACAATAGCACTGCTTTGATGCTGGGTGACACCAGTTTACAAAACCGAACGGAGAACTTGCGTACTCCAGGGATCGAGCTGGCGTGAAAATGTGCGTGGCTTTACGCGAAGTTTAGTTTTTATACATCGCGATGTGAGCATGGAAACGGGCATATGCAACATTTTTGTGCATATGCACCATTTATACATGAGGTCCCAGGTCTTTATATCTTGTATATTTGCTGCCCAATGATAAAATTGAAAGTTAGGTAGTACCAAGCCACCTTCTGCCTTAGGCTGTTATAGAGTTGCCCTATGAATGCATGGATGTTTCAAATTCCAAACAAATTAGGTTATAATTGAATATAATTTCTTAAAGAATGATTTGTTAATGTATATGGGGATGCTCTGAAATGTTCATCTTGACAGTATTGATTCTTCCTGCTAATGTTAGAATGAGGGTGAAGAGTAGACCATCTGTTCACATATTGTTTAACTTTTCCAATGCAGATAGCAAAAATTTGTTGAAAAAGATCTTTACATTTACTTGTGATGATTACCCCTATGTATTTGAAGTAATCTGATAAAAAAAGTGGAAAGGTGTCCAGCCTAATATTGTGTGAAAGAGAGTTTACTGGAAACGGCACACTTTTATTCAAATTAATTTTGAGTTCAAATATCTTTTGAAATTCTGCTAGTGCATTGAGGACTGCTGGTACAGAAATTTGTAGGTCTGATGTATACAGTACCATATCATCTGTATATAGTGATATTTTCTTTATCTCTGATGCATTTTGAGAGTGAACAGCCAATGGTTCAATGGCGATTGCAAAAAGCAGTGGTGACAAGAGGCATTCTTGTCAATTACCATGTTCTAGTTTGAAGTAGTTTGAAATAATGTTGTTAATACAAACTGAGGCTTCTAGACTAATATAGAGTACTTTGATCCATGCACATATATTTGGGTCAAACCCAAATATGTGCAATGTGGTGAATAGGTAGTCCCATTCAACCATATCAAATGCTTTTTCTTCATCCAAAGATAATAAGATCTCTGGGGTGTGAGACTTTAAGATTGGAATCTAAGTGTCTGCCTTTAATAAATCCAGTTTGGTCCAGCTTATTTAGAAGTGACCATTGGTCTGTATGATGTACATTGTAATAAGTTCTTATTTTTCTTTGGAAAGATGGTATTTAATGCTTGGCAAAAAGTTTGGGGTAGAATTTTATTATCTCTGGCTTCCATAAATGTTACTAATAATAGGGGAGCTAACGTATTTGATTTTTTTTTTTTTTTTTATAAAATTCCAATGGGTATCCATTAGAGCCTGCTGAGTTTCCTCTCTGAAGTGAGTTTATATAGTCTAGTAATTCTGAGAGTGTCAGTGGTTTATCCAGTTCCTCTGCACTGAGGGTGTCTAGCTGTGGTATCTGTAATGCATCAAAAAATTCATTAGATTGTGTCTTGACTTTTTTATACTGAGTAGAATGTGTGCATTATATTTTTATGGTCAATGACTTTTTCTCCATCTGTGTTGATAATTACTGATATTGCATAATGAATTTCCTGCTTGTGGATTTGTTGATCTAAGATTTTTATTAGCCTTCTCTCCATGCTCATAGTAATGATGTTGTGATTTAAAAATGAGTTGTTCCATTTGTTTTGTTTGTGAAGCGGTTGAATTCTGATTTCAAAGCCTATCTTATCCTATACAGTGGACTCATTTGGCGATCTGGTGTGTTTTTGATTTATTCTGGTAATTTCACTGATTAACTCTGATGCCTTCTTACAGTAGTTTCCAAATTATTTTTGTGGGAGAGGTATGAAATAATCTGTCCTGTTAAAAAATTCCTTAAGAATTTCCGGAGTATTCCTGCAGAAACCTCTGAAGATACATTTGTCTCTAATAAATAATACATTTGCTTGGATATAAATTCTGTACAGTTCTCGTCCACTTATAACACGAGGTTGAGATGCAAGCTGTGAGATGAGTATGTGGAGCATAGTGATTTGAGCTCCATGATCAAAGGGGCATGGGCAGAGATAACAATAGTGTCATACTTGCAATTTTTGTTCATGGGTAAAAAATTGTTATCTATAAACAAATAATCAGTCCTCGAGTAGCAATGATGTACTGGTGAAAAGAAGAAATATGCTTTTATGTTTGGATTTAGAAATCTCCTTGGGTCTAATAAGTTATGATCAATTGCAAACTGTATACAGTAATTGTTTTTGCAGTGTTAGATGTTATCACCACAGTAGCTGAAGACCTAACCAGGTCTGGATTTGAAACATAATTAAAGTCTCCGGCCATTATAATTTTTTGAATGTTCACATTAGGAATGGGTGCTAGCATATTTTGGATGAGGTCTCTATGAAGGGTTCTTCTTCAGCAAGGACAGAATTTTCAATCAATCAGAACAGTAGTCTTGTGTGGTTTCCATGACCCTATGGTGTTGCTTAGTTCACCAGTGTGTTCCTTCTTTTTAAGAATGTACTAAATGGTTGATTTGACCACTCCTCATGTTTCTGCTATCTATCTAAAGTATTTATTTTGCTTTCTTATTCTAATGATAAACTATTTTTACTTGCATTGATAGCTCTCTGGACTTCATATTGAGAGCTCACAGTGACAGCTTCCATATGCAATTTCCACACTTGGAATCAGTCCCAGACACTTTACCTGCTTAATAGGTAAGAAAATGATGAGGGAACTGCTCCCACCTGGCTATGGAACAGCTTGTCAGTCAAATGTCCAAATACTTTTGAGCCTTTGGAAATAGGTTGGTATATAGAAAAATGTCTGTGATTCCTAAACGGCTCATATGATATTATTGGTAAACCCAATTAAAATTAAAGCTGAAAGTCTACACTTCAATCACATAATGATTGGTTCATTTCAAATCCATTGTGGTGGTGTACACAGCCAAAATTATGAAAATTGTGTCACTGTCCAAATACTTATGGACTTATGGACCCTTCCAAATCAGGTACTATGTCTGATAATACCAATGAGATTGTTTTGTGTATTAAGATTCCCACACCACTAGTTTTCTTTGTATAGCTGGAGTAAAAGATTTGGCCAATCCAAATTCTTCACAACTGAAACTGGTCCTTACATATTAAGTGAGTCTCCTGTAGAAATACTATCTTGTCATTTAGACCTGTTAGGTAAGAAAGTACTTTTTTCTGCTTTAAATTGTGATTGAGATATTTGACATTCTAGTTCACAAAGTGCAAGGTTTGGTCAGAGAGTCACTGCTTCTGAACTTCTGCAGACATTTTGTAAACTTACATAAAAGTAGTACATTGTTTCATACAATAGCTTTTAATTTGATTTCATGTTGTTGCCGAGTATTGTGGCTACAGAGTCTGTTATCATGTTTCCACTTCTAGTTGTTGGGGGTAGAAAGGATAAATAAGAATAATAGTCCAAAATGTTTCCAGGGCAAGATTCAACCTGTGAACATTGCAATCTAGCTCCAGCCTCACTGGGCCACATGTTCTGGGTGTACACCAAATTAACATTTTTGAAAAAAAAAATCTTTGAATGCCTTTCAGACAGCCTTGGTGTCACACTCTCTCCTAATCTATCAACAGTGGTGGTTGGTGTACTCCCAGATGAGCTTAAAGTGGAGAAGGACAAACAAACGGTAATTGCCTTTACTACACTACTATTGTGTAGACTTATCTTGCTCAACTGGAAGAATCCCACCCTACTATTCTCAAGTCAGTGGGTAACTGATGTTCTATACTATTTGAAATTAGAAAAAATCAAATTCTCAGGATCTGTTTAAAACTTTTTTTTAAATATGGCAGGATTTAATGAATAACATTTCAGAATAAGCTTCCATGTTAGGGGAAAGGATACTCTTCCTTTCCTGCTGTTTTTAAAGATTAGCTGGTTTAGATTGGTTTTGGCTTGCCTTTCTTTCTCTTGGGTGGGGTTGATATTGCTTTGTTAGGTTTGATTTGATTGTATGGAATTTTATCTGCTTATAATTAAAATCAATCAAAAAATTAAAAAAAAATAACTTAGAAATGTATTTACTCTAAAATAAAATCTATTCAAGTTAACTAATAGTTGTTATATGGAACAGAAAATTCTCGTAGTTGGCAAAGTGTTATGGCTACTTATTGTGAACATAAAAGTAAATGGCAATATATCAGCTTAATAAACTAAGATTGTTAACAACAGACCAGAAAAAAACAAACCCCCTCAAGTAGTAAATCTTGGGAGTCAATAATTGAAAACAAATCTGAATGTTGTCAGCTTCTCCAGTTTATTTTTTTTTTTGTGTTTTTTTTTTCTGAAGTATACACTAGTGGCGTCCACGATTTTGATGGTATATTATGAAAGTCCTCTGCCAGATCTGCTATTGGTCACGCGTGTTTGGATAGTGAAGTGAAAGTTTGGATTAGCTGGATGACAGGGTTGCCTATAACTTAGAGTGGCTGCTAAAGGAGATATATTTTTTATGAAAATGAGTATTAAATCTTATGACATCATATTAACTTTGAATAATGCTTAACCAAACATTAGCATATTTTAGCATTGCTATCATTTTTAATTAATTTTGCAAATTACCTTTGACAGACTGAAAGATAGCTAAAAGAAACAAGACACCTACCAAAAATTTTCATCTTGATAATATTAAGATGAAAATAAACTGCAAAAATATCAATTAGATCAACATTGTTTAAGCATATTAAATTGTGTATGTCAAAAATAAAAGAACATCAAGGTACATCAAATATGGAGCTCAAGACAGTATAGAAATTGCTAAAGTACACAGCGTCCTAGATCTAATGCCCCCAGGTGCTATTTTGAATGCAGTGTTTTGAGTTTACTCATTAACCTTTTCAATACTGGAGGTTAAGCATTATCAGTAGAGAATGAAAGATTTAATACATTTACAGCCTAAACATGACTAAGAACACATGACAGAGTATTTCAAATCTATACAGAGTATAAAGATCAGAATGTAAGCTGATACTTATAAGAATAAGGCTTTCATCAAAGTGTAATTTAATACCATTGATATTCTACCTCCATATATTCCAGTCAGGGTCACCAGGAGCTTAGCAGCAATGAATGCAAGACAGGAACATGTTAGAAAATATATTCATGGCAAAACATTCAGGTGCATATGGGGATTTAGTTACCTAGTTTGAAAGTTGGGGCATTTTTAGCTTGTATTTATTTACTTAATTAAAGACAGATATCACATTTTGTTTTTTGAAATGTCTTTTGTAACCGGTCTCATTCAAAAATAGCCGTGGCAACAGAATACATAAAATACATGCTTTTATTTTCACAAAAGTTGTTTAAAGAAAAGCACAAATGGGTTTTGTAATGGTTGAAATAGCTCTCATACTAGTAGTAGTAATATTGTTATGTATACAGAGTACAGTAGTAGACTCCAGATTTCATCTCAAGTAATGTAAAAGTTACATCAGTTTATGTACTATAGTTAGTTGTTCTTCTTGTTGAAGTTCTATATCAATTTGTAGTTCATCCTTATTAAACACGATTTTTTTTTAAAGGAGTACCCAATGGATAGTTATATCTGTGTTAATGTCTGCCTGCACTGATCTGATGGCAAGTTCCCAGCCATGCGCATGGCTCTGCTAGTCTTTCAATAACTTATATTGGGTATCTGGCCTGCTGTCAAAAGTGACAATCAGCGGTGTAGAAGAACAAAGTATACAAGTTGAAATAATCTCTGTCCAGGTAAATTTGAAAGGTCACACAGAATGTTTCTGCGTTTTGAGACAGATAATTTTAGAAAATTTTCAAAATTTGCCAGAGCTTTTAAAACATGAGTTTTCAAATTTCAAAAAGTTTTACAGCATACTCTGCTTAAAAGATCTGATTGAAAATTAAACTTTCCTGACAAATTTCCATTTCACAAAAGTATGCCAAATTTCAGTTAGGAAGATTATCAATAACTGCGATTGCAGAGAATGTTTCCATGATGGAAATTGTGAAGATTTGCTTATGCTTTTAAATGGAAGTTTTCAAATCTTAACAAATCTATACAGTGTACTCTATTTGACATATCATAATGAAAATAAATAAGAATATTAAATTTCAGCGATTAAATTAATCAGTAGTCAAGGTTGCATATAAGCATATAATGTTTTAGAGCAGATAATTTTGAAAATCTGGGGATCCTTTTTAAATCAGTTTTCATATTTCAAAACAGTGTGTTCCATTTGAGATATCTAAATGAAAATGAAAAATTCCTGACAAATTTCTTGGACAAATAAGCCTGCCAGATTTCTATGAAATAAACCCATTGTGAGCTGAGTTGTTTTATACACACCGACAGACACAGAGGGAGGGAAATGACGTACCAAAAAGGCACCTTCATATTTTATGTGAAACACATAATAAACCCCAGACATGGCTTACACATATGGGTAAATTTACTTATACTGCCTAATGGCAACTCAGAATCACCATTTAAAGTTCAAATATGTTTTTATATTTAGTGTGGCATGAGTTTGAGTCTTAGAAGAAACTGCAGCAAGAAACTCTGGCAGGAATCAAGCTAAAGTCTAGGAATTTTGAGGTAGCAATGCTTCCTACTCCATTACTCTGTCCTGTGTTAGGCATTCTTTATTTAAAAAACAGCTGCCACAGGAAGACTCTGTACCAAAATGGAGGAGTAAGACTCAACAGACAAGGGAAAAGAGACGAAGCATATAGTGGGAATTGGGCAGTATCTCTACATGCCAGTGTGGAGTGGAATGAGAAGTTAACAAGATGTGGTAAACCTTTTAAGTGCATTTCATGTGTGATGGATGGCTGGGGATCGTGCCCTGTCGGGAAGTCTGGGAGAGTAGGGAACCAAGAAAAGGGCAAGCCATTCCCCGTGACAGGAAAGGACAGTTGCCCTGGGTTACATCAGGGCCATGAGCATGTAGCTGTAATGCTCAAGCCTGTTGGGTTATGTGGCCACCACTAGGGGCCGCTGGGATAATTCCGGAACCATGGTCTGCAGCACTTCCACCTCAACCGGGAGTGCTGCCAGAAGAGGAACACCTGGGGCCTCATGTATAAATGGTGCGTACGCAGAGAAATGTTGCATAAGAACGTTTCCATGTTCAAATCGCAATGTATTAAACCTAAACTTGGTGTAAAGCCACGCACATTTCCATGGTAGCTCATACCCTGTCGTACGCAAGTTCTCTGCTTGGTTTTGCAGACTGGCGGCACCCAGCATCAAAGCAGTGCTACTGTTCCTGTGTGGTTATTCTTTCTTTTTCAGATCCACATCCCTGACGCAGCTTTATAAATACACTGAAATTAACCGCATGTTGTTTATTAGTTTAATGCATCTGATTGTAATTAACCTGTAACAATATAATGGTCCACAGAATGGTCAAACTATTCTAAATACCATAACTGCTTTAGTGGTGTTACTCTCACTGCACATTCTTCTTCTTCTGTCAGCTGCTCCCATTAGGGGTTGCCACAGCGGATCATCTTTTTCCATATTACTCTCACTGCACCACTCGGAGTATTTATGTCACTGTATCTGAGTGTGAATCACAGATCTACAGCGATCGGAAAGAGAATTATTGGTATACAGCATCAAGCACACGCTGCCTCAGCCATTCAATTATCGGTATACAGCATCTTGCATAAGACATGAACAATCACTGTGCCACCATGTTCCCATGTTTAATAACATGCTTTAACTCATATCATCATGAAAATAATATCACGTATACTTCTCAGTATTTTAATTATTCCGAGAGCTATAATATTATGAATGTAATGGATTCTGTGTCCTGTCAGAGGAAGAGCACGTAGTGATTCAGGCACATAGAGCACATATAAGATCAAATACAAAACAAAGCATTTAACATGCTACTTTAGTTATGATGGGATTTGAGAAACTAGTAAACGATTTTAAGATGAAGTTTATGACGTTCTACTTTAATGGCAAAGTAAACTACATGATTAAAGTGGAAATATCGAGATTAAAGTTGACATTTTGTGCTTTTTTCACACTGTGTGCCTTTTTTTTCACTGTACCCCAATAAGCTTCTATATGACACTCAGACGGTGGGCTACGAGTTGCCTTTTCATGCCGACTTTGATATGTGACAACTTCGTTTTTATTTTGGGCACTGTGCGACTTTGTGAACTTGAGCTTTCGAGTTTCTCCGACACACTATGTCACTCAATCAACTTCCTTTTGTTGCTTATATAACTGGTTAAACCAACAAATACAGTAATCCCTCGCTATATTGCACTTCGCCTTTTGCGGCTTCACTCTATCACGGATTTTATATGTAAGCATATTTAAATATACATCGCGGATTTTTTGCTGGTTCGCGGATTTCTGCGGGCAATGGGTCTTTTAATTTCTGGTACATGCTTCCTCAGTTGGTTTGCCCAGTTGATTTCATACAAGGGACGCTATTGGCAGATGGCTGAGAAGCTACCCAACTTACTTTTCTCTCTCTCTCTCTTGTGCTGACATTCTCTGATCCTGACATAGGGGGATTGAGCAGGGGGGCCGTTCGCACACCTAGACGATACGGACGCTCGTCTAAAAATGCTGAAAGATTATCTTCACGTTGCTCCCTTCTGTGCAGCTGCACGGTGCTTCTCATACTTAAAAGCTCGAAGGGCACGTATTGATTTTTGATTGTTTGTTTTTCTCTGTCTCTCTCTTTCTCTCTTTCTCTGCTCCTGACGGAGGGGGTGTGAGCTGCCGCCTTCAACAGCTTTGTGCAGCGGTGCTTCACATACTTAAAAGCCAAACAGCCCTATTGATTTGTTTGCTTTTCTCTCTCTTTCTGACATTCTTTGCTCCTGACGCGCACTCCTTTGAAGAGGAAGATATGTTTGCATTGTTTTAATTGTGAGACGGAACTGTCATCTCTGTCTTGTCATGGAGCAGAGTTTAAACTTTTGAAAAAGAGACAAATGTTTGTTTGCAGTGTTTGAATAAAGTTCCTGTCTCTCTACAACTTCCTGTGTTTCTGTGCAAATCTGTGTCCCAAGCATGACAATATAAAAATAACCATATAAACATATGGTTTCTACTTCGTGGATTTTCACCTTTCGCGGGGGGTTCTGGAATGCAACCCCCACGATGGAGGAGGGATTACTGTAGTACGTTTTTCTTTGCCTCCATTTGGTATTCGATGAAATTCTTCTATTTTTCCTCATACTTGAGCCATTGCCTTTTCACAGAACACTGAGCTTAAAGGCTATTTATATTGATTTGCATATTCAAAGAGGCGTAATTCTGGGAGGAGTTGGGGTGGGACTGCAGGCACGTGCACGAGTGTTACTTTTCACGCTGACTGGGATTTATGTAGCGGTAGAAAGTGAAAGTTGGCGAACGCACAGATTTATGCATCTGGACTTTTCTGTGCTTAAGCACATTTCGGGTTTTGTGCTTACGTCATGTTATAGTGCGAATTCTATGCACGGCGTTATACATGAGGCCGTTGGAGTACTTCCGGGTGTGGTATAACAGGGGCCGCCTCACTCCACTCGGGGAGCCGGAGTCGAGAGGAGTAAGACAGAGCTTGCGTGAGTAGGAGTGAAGGCGGCAGAAGAAATAGAGAAAAGGAAAAGGACTGTGATCTGGATAGTAATGTGTGCACTGTATTGGTTGGGAAGGTGCTGATGGAAATAAACGTGTGTTTTTGGACATTTGGTGTCTGTCTGTCTGTGTTCCGGGGTTCATCTTCTACGTATGCTGCATCAGTAAACTGTGTTTGAGCACCTCCTAGGTTCAAGACCATAAAGAACTGGCATGAACTCAGAAGGGTTCCTCCAGGCCCACTGATGGAATTATATATATCCCATTTGGAAGAGGTGTTACCCCTTTGTCAAAGAGATGACAGCTTCTAAAATATCATGAAAGTTTTGTCAGTTAATGATAGGTCTGTGTATAAGGATGAAATATTGATGAAATGCACTGTGCTTTGCAAAAGTCAAGATGTTATTATTAACTCTTGACCTCTATTGTACATTCTGTGGATTGCCCTGAAGGACCTTCAAGGCAGGATTTAAAGGTTGGTATATGCAAAGCTTTGAGTCAAGTGGAGAGTTTGGATGAGCAAACTGGCTTGGGTGAAAGAGAGCTCAGAGAAAGTACCATCAGGGGTTGTGAAACCTGGGAAACCACCATGACTAATCTTAAAAGGTTAAACCAAATCACAACTCTCAACTGCTTTGGAAACTGTCTTGGAGTGCCAGATCTTCAATTTTTAAATAATAGATTCTTGTATTTTTTAATATATTTTGCTCAGACAAACCAGATGAACTGAATTTACAGGACACTTACGGGGACAATTAACATCGAAGCATCTTCTCTTCCTGAATTGTATTGGTAATCTATCATTTTAAAACATCAGTTTCAATGGTTTGCCTTAGGCCGTGTTGATTATCTTATCACTTAGGAACATGAGAGATGTGTAAAAAAGATCAAAAACGTTGAGCAGTCATCCATCATACGGATAGCCACCCAATCAACTGTGTGTAATATCACATGTCCCAAAGCCCCACATGAAATTTTAACATAAACATGGCCTTTCCAACAGACCGAAAAGGGCAACGATAAAAAAGAATAATGGAGGAATCAATGTCAGAGATCAAGAAATGTGTTACTATTTCATCTGAACATTAGAAAGAAGCATCCTATGCTTCACCGATCACTAAATCAAAAGCCCCAAGGGCAACATTTGACATTGCTGATTTTGTGTAAGCTTTTTCTTAAAATTATATCCAGGCTCTTACTATTAATTTTATTTTTTATCATATCTTGTTCTATTTGGTATTAGTATTTGTTAATAAATACCACCTTGCTTTTACATTGTCTATTCTTTGTTCTTGTTTCTATAGTGACTGAAATAATAAATTGAAAATTAAGAGACCCGTGTGGGGAGTTCACCACATTACTTGCTCACAGGTTTATCAAGGCTAGTGGTCTCTAAACAAAAAAAAGACAACTGCAGTAAAAGCAGGTCATGTTGTTTGGTAGGTAAGTGGCATATAACCGAAAGAGTTGCACTTTCGATTGAGGTGCAGTGACACCCACATGTTTGTCAGTGCTGGTGATAGTAAGTCCTTAAGTAGAGATAAAATATTGAGAGACATATTAAGGCTCTATTGTCCTTCTAAGGATATATATGTATGAATGTGAAGGGAATTCTAAGGATAATATTGCAGGGTGACTGGCAAGCTGACAAGCCTTCGCCTGAGACTTTGTCTGTATGATCCCTAAGTGTATGTTTATCTGTATGTTAATCTCAAAGTGCAGGAGTAGATCAACCTAGTAACGGATTTAATAAATCTCAAAAAAACCCATGTTAATACAGAAACTTAAGGTAAGTTCACATTTGTAATGCTTGTCATCAAATATTTTATAAACAACCTGTGACGTTTTAATTTTCTATTGACAGAAATACGATGTGTTAAACCCGTTTTATAAAGGAAAAGTGCAGGAGATTTCTGTGTACAGATTGGGTTACAAGAGGGAGGTATGCCTTAGGACATACTGTATTATACTTTCATCGCTGTGTATCTAAGAACAGTGAAAGAATAAAGAGCCAGCAGACATTGTTCCTCATAAAAGCCTACACAGTTCTTTTCAAGTTTGCTTTGTTTCCTATAGTACAAACAGTCCAACATGTGCAATTGTGAGGAATTATTTTCAGTTCTTATGTCACACATACCTGCTTTTATTTTGGATTGCAGTCAAACAAGGGGAAACTGTAGAACAAATGAAAATTTTAAGGCCCCAGCAGGCATTGAATTGTGAACAGAAAGCCTGTTTATGGCAAATTAAATTTTATATCAACTTTCCAGTTTGTCTTTATTGTAAGTTCCATTGGTATAAGGCAATAAGAATAAAAATTGCCTATAAAACAGCTAGTAACCTGAATTTTAAAGGTCATGAATCTAGAGAACATGTTGTGGCTGCTTTCTCCAGCACCAGTTTGTATTGCACATTAAAAATTTATGGTGGCTCGCAAGTGATTTGATCATACAATGGCCCTAACCACAATCAGCACATTAAAATGTAGATTACAAATAGCACAGCAGTTTAGTGACATGAGATATATTTGAGGAAAAAAAAAACAAAGCAAGGTAAATACTACTTTTAATAATGAAAGCTGCTAACACATAGGCAAAAAGAACATTTAAATATTGACAACAAATTATAATCATTATTAGACATGAATGCTTAAGGTAAGCAGTGCCACTCCATGCCAAGATTCGGCACGGTTGCTAAAGGCTTCATGTGGAGTGGTATGTCTCATAAGGTGTTTTAGTGGTTTTCATTAATTGTTGTTTTAGAACTTGGTGCTGGCATGCATTCAAATTATTTTCGAATGGTAATGTTCATTTTGACAGACCTAGAGAGAGAGAGAGGGAAGTTGGGAGCACTGGCTGATTTTACAACACATTGCCCCACCCAGCCCACAACTAACCACGCAGATTGTTACCGCAATTTGAAAATCCATCCAGGAAAACCGACAAAAAATAAACAAAGACTTCTTTTCATAACAAAAACACTTATCCTGAGTGATATGATTTGATCCCTTGCTTCACAGGCTGTTAGAAGTAGGGAGTGCAGAGAGCACAGAAAGAGATAAAGGACTTGTGTTGTGCTATTGTGATTTAGTTTTTCCCTAGTTGTGTGTGTGTATGTGTATAAATATATATATAGATTATTATGTTAGTTTATGGACATAATGTAGCTTGGAGCTAGTGATGGGCAACTTGAGCATGTTTAATTCTTTTTGAATGACTTTGTTCATTGAATTATATGAACTGATCCGTGAGCATAAACTAATTGAGTCAGTGAACCTCAACAGGGGTGTTAAAGCACATTTGTACGGCGTGATGTCGGCAGTGTCTTTCGTTTTCCTGGTAGATGTTTAATGCGCATGTGCAAGAACCACCTGAATAATGAAATTTGAGTCATTTGATTCGTTAATGAGTCACTATCGAAGAATCAGTCTAATGACTCCTGTTTATTTGATTTGCAAATGAATTGTTGCGAGTTGCACAATTCTCATTTACTTGTGATGCTGTAATGGAACATCTTATTTTAATTATGCATCTTAAATGTCGGGCGGCACGGTGGCGCAGTGGTAGCGCTGCTGCCTTGCAGTAAGGAGTCCCGGGTTCGCTTCCCGGGTCCTCCCTGCGTGGAGTTTGCATGTTCTCCCCGTGTCTGCGTGGGTTTCCTCCGGGCGCTCCGGTTTCCTCCCACAGTCCAAAGACATGCAGGTTAGGTGGATTGGCGATTCTGAATTGGCCCTAGTGTGTGCTTGGTGTGTGGGTGTATTTGTGTGTGTCCTGCGGTGGGTTGGCACCCTACCCAGGATTGGTTCCTGCCTTGTGCCCTGTGTTGGCTGGGATTGGCTCCAGCAGACCCCCGTGACCCTGTGTTCGGATTCAGCGGGTTGGAAAATGGATGGATGGATGGATGGATGCTGGTAATGGAGCCTGCGAGTATAAAAATGTATGACAATTTTTAAATACTATTTGGATTACTCTGTGGCTTCAATTAAATAAACATCCATAGCAGCACAGAAAAAAAAATAATAATGAAATAATGCTGCAGCCATTAAAGATGAGCATTAGCAAGGTATAATCAAAAATATCTAGGTATAACTTGCAAAACTAAACAAAAAGTACAACAGTATTAAGGTGTCTGGATTGTTCAGTGTGGTCTTTGCTACACAGTTGCCGATTACTGTAAACATCTTTAAAGGGTCACTCTTCCACTTACCTTTTGAACTTCCCCAAAACAGTGTCTTTCACACACTGGCGACCAGTGAGTTCTTGTTCTTTTTAATCCAATCTCTAAAATTCAAAATTGCCTGGATAATAAAACCACATCTTGAGATCACATATGCAATCATCTAATCTGCTCTAGCCTCTAGGGAGCCTGTGGGCCTACTGCATCCCAAATCCCCATTTAATCAATTTAAAGCTCCAGAAATTCAGGTCCTCATCTAGACTGCCTCTTCTAACATTTGTTGAGTGGCCAGTACATCTTTCACTGATGCCTTATTCTGGGTGGGGGTGCTAGAAAAGTCCTAGAAGCCTATAGTTTTTAGTAGACACTGATGATCCATTCCAATATGCTCTGTAACTGGGGGGCAAACATAAGGTTCTTCTTTCTAAAACCTTAGGGCGACTTAACTCACTGACTCTTATCTGTTGCAGTACTCTGTATCTCTGTAATTTGTGGCATTAATACGGATGACTTCACTAACGTGGTTTTACTTATTCTCTGCATTTAAATACCATTAAGATGTTAAATAAATAGTCATGCTAATATAAAATGCAAAAAAGGCAACACTGTAGCACAAATGTTAGTGCTGCTGCTTCACAGATACAGCATCCTGTGCCCAGTGGATCTGTGCATGTTATTCGTATGGTAGTCTGTTTTCTCTCCCTCGTATCTAGCGACAAGGAGCTGGCACTTCTAAGATCACTCCAGTGTGAGTGTGGATGTGTGCCATGATGGAATGGCCCGATCTCCTTTGCTGTTTCATTCTTTGCACCAAGATTTGCTAGAATATAATAGCCTCTGCCCCCCATGCCCGTGAATTTTATTAAGTGGATTTGAGAATGTTATGGTATAGTAAATCAATAGTTTACTAAGCTAAACCAAGTATTACATATTTTGTTTACAGCATCAGCACTGGGAAGACAAAACACAGAAATGCTGCTTTTATAAGTGACATTCTAAGCTCCCATACTTCAGCAACATTGAGTGAAAATACGATTACTTCAAGGTAGTTTGTTCCTTTCAACATTTTGACATGAGCTCAGTCATTTATTCTCTGTTGGTATAATATCATCCCCATCTC